>NC_056742.1:124928130-125228130 GCF_019279795.1 Protopterus annectens | reverse complement strand
AGATGTGGTTCAAAAAGTCTCAAGGTCCTTTCCAGGAGTCACTTGGAGATTTTTTTTCCCCCCAGAGGCAGAGGGGGAAACCATTATAACAGTAGACGCCACCCATGCAGCAGAGAGGGGGTGTCCGCAGAATCAAGAGTCTCGAGATTTTTTCAGACAGGTCCTTCCAGCACTCCTGAAAGGTTACCCGACTGCTCTCCTTGGAGGCAGTCAGGGGGGTGCTTATCTTTGCACTAAGATGGCTAGCCACCATCACAAATGATTTTTGGGTACAAAGGATCATATCCAGAGGATATTTCATTCCCTTTTTACAAATTCCAGCAAAACCAAACTAAATTCTTCCCGATGTTCCACCCAGTCAGAGAGAGCTAGCAGCTCAAGAAATTGCAAAGTTGCTAGACAAGAGAGTCATCCAGGAGGTTCCACCAGTCCAAACAGGATGCAGAATTTGTTCAAGGTTCTTTTTCGTGCCAAAAAAGACAGAGGACCTGAGGTCAATTCTAAACCTAACTTACCTGAACCAGTTTGTAAAGAAATCCAAATTCTGGATGTTCATTGTCCAGTCCATTCTACCTCTTCAGAAAAATGACTGGATGTGCTCAGTAGACCTTCACGATGTGCACTATCCCATCAAAATGAACAGATGCTCATGAAGGTGTCTGTGCTTCCAGCTGGGAGGCAGTCATTACCAGTTCAGAACCTTTCCTTTGGTCTCACCACAGCCCTCCAGGATGTTTACCAAATGTATGGCAGTGATAGCATTTCACCTGAGACTACTTGGATTCAGAGTATTTCCCTATTTAGATGAATGGCTTCTGTCCGTACCATCTAAGCATCTGCTAACACAAGCCAGAGATTACCTGCTCTACCTTGTAACTGCATTGGGAATCACCATCAACATGCAAAAATCTCATCTACAACCAGTTCAAGTGATAGATTTCACAGGGACACATTTGGACACAGTCAGTTGTCTAGCTTTCCTGCCTCAGAATAGAATTCTTACATTGAGAACACGTCAGGCAGGTCCTTGCCATTCCAAAGCCCCCAGCAATATTGATTACTCAAAGAATTAGGTTTGTTGGCTGCCATGATAACTTTGATTCCCACAGCTCGCTTACTTATGAGAATTCTCCAGTAGACTCTAGTGGTACAGTGGTTCTTTCATTGCTGTCCTTTGAATCATCCCATAAAATTATCTCAAGTGTGCGGAAATTCCCTACTTTGGTGGGTCCACTCTGAAGAAGTCAAGCGAGAGTGTCTGTTTATATTTCCTCCCCCAGCACTATGCTGAGCACAGACACCTCCTAGTTTGGGTGGGGGTCTTTTCTTTGGATGGACGGTTCAAGGCACGTGCTCGATACAAGAGACCAATCTGCATATCAACATCCTAGAGTTGAGAGCGGTGCTTCTAGCATTGCAGATCTTTCAGAGTTTTTTTTCCCTCTAGGGACTATTGCAGTACAAATGGACAACATGTTAATAGTCTAGTACATCAAAAAAAGGGGGGGCAGATCTTACCCCCTTTTGCCTTGAAACAATGAGGGTTTGCAATGGGTGATCTCTTCCAGCTACTTCCTAGTAGCAGCACACATACCGGGGAAATCTAACATTCTATCAAACAGGCTCAGCAGGACCAATCCTCATGCCTCATGAGTGGATTCTCGAACAGTCAGTGGCAAACATGATCTTCCACAAGTGAAGTCAACTGTGCTGCAACCTATTTGCATCCCTCTCCAACAACAAATGCAGCAGGTTCTTTGCCCTGATCCCTCCTCAAGGACAGTCACCTAGAGATGCTCTAGTTCATGCTTGGCCCTCCAGTCTCCTTTACACTTATCCTCCCCTACCCCTCATCCCCAAATTTCTTCTGAAAGCACAATGGTTGAAGAGCAGAATTATCCTCATTGCTCCCTTTTGGCCTTGATAGGCATGGTTCCCCTTTCTTTGGTCTCATGTAGTACATCCTCCTAGGACGCTGGATCTTAGTCTAGACCTCCTATCACATCCATCAGGACAGGTTCATTCAAATCTTTTAGCCCTCAAACTGACCGCATGGTTTCTTCAATTCCGATGATAGCTAGACATTCACAGCATTAATCTCTGGTTTGAAAAATGTTGGTATCTTCCCGTAAAGCTTCTGCTAGAAAAAGTCTACAGCAGTAAATGGAAAATATTTACTATTTGGGCTCAACAGAAACAATTAGATTTCTTCACCACTCCAATCCCAGCAGTACTGGACTTCCTTGCCTCAATTTTCCAGGACGGAAAAAAATTCTCTACTATTAAAGTTCAATTGGCAGCCATCACCAATTACCATATAGGAAATGATGATTCTTTAGCATCATTTAAATTGTGTAAAGCATTTCGTAGGGGTACCTTCTTATTTAGACCTCTAGTAAGGGACCCCACTCCACCTTGGGATCTCACCATGGTTTTACAAGCCTTAGTACCTTGGGATCTCACCATGGTTTTACAAGCCTTCGTACATTCCCCTTCTGAGCCATCTGGCAAGGTGGATATCAAATTTCTTTCCTGGAAAACTGTATTTTTAGTAGCTATAACCTCTGCAAGATGAGTATCGGAACTACAAGAACTATCTTCCAAACCTCAGTATTTGATTTTTTACAAAGATAGTTACCTTATGCACAGATCCTTCCTTTTTACCAAAAGTTGCCTCTGAAAATAATGTCAATCAGGTCATCAGTTTACCATTTTTTTCCCTAAATTTCGAAGTAAAGGAGAGTATTCCCTTCATCTTCTTAATGCACATAGACAACTGTGCTTTTATCTGGACAGAACAAAAGCATTCAGAATATCTGATCAACTGTTTTTCCTTTTCTAAATTAAAAATGGGTAGGTCAGTTTGAGACCACCCTGACCAATTGGATAACTGATTGCATTTCCTATATCTGCTCTTCAAAAGGTATTGCATTACCTAGACGACTGAAGGCACATTCAACCAGTTCAGTATCTACTAAAGCAGCTTTCTGGTCTAGAGCCTCCATTGATGATATTCGAACAGCTGCTTCTTGGTCAAATACTCATACCTTTGTTGTGCTTTACAAATTAGCTATCATTTCCAGGAATAGAGCTGCCTTTGATTCTGGGGTGCTCCGGAACATCCTTTCATGAGGCCCAGCCAAGGTTACTGTAGCTGAGGACTCTGTCCCATTGATTGAGGAACAAATGAAAATGACAACATGAGATATAGAAGTTATGTACTCACCATAACGGTCCATCTGTGTTGTCCATTATCATTCTTTCTCAACTTCCCCCCGTCCTCTTCTTAGAGACATAACGAAAGTATTGTTAGGAGCCATAGTTCCTGGTTGAGCTTGTGATCTTTTAGATATTACTTTCTTGTCATGGCATTATTTTTATATGTATATAGTGTGTACAGTAACAGCAAACGTGATCTGAGGTGTTGCAGTAGTTGGGCGTTATGGGTAAGGGAGGAGCTCAATATTCGGATCCTAGAATCTTTAGAAAGTGGCCTAGTTAGATCCAAAGGTCTGATCCGAGCCCAATTGGTTGCAGAAGAATGAAAATGGACAACACCGATGTAACGTGAGAACATAACTTCTTTTTTACGTATACAACTGTACTTTAGAGAACTTTTCTGAAGTGCCAGTAATCTCTCACTTGGGTGAGTGATCTCTTATGCAGACTGGGATTCAAAGGGACCATTCAAAAGTCTCTCTTGACTCCTCACACAGGATTTTGTTATTGGGGTATCGGTTAGACACCACAAACAACTTTTATTCCATAGGAAAAACAGATCTATCTTTAAATGTTTTCCAGTAGTTTTCCATTCCGACTTCGGACACAGCGAGGGAATACCTCAGGATTCCTGAACCTTTGGCATTTGATTCTCATGATATGCTTTGCAAGACTTCACATGAGAAAAAATACAACTCTATCTGAAGTCTCTTTGGTCCAAACACCAACAACCATTATCTTTTCAGATTCTAGTTAGGGGATTTGTGAGAAAAGAAATTATTTGGTCCATAGGACTACCTCAAGTTATAGCAGACAGTACCACAGTGATGTGGTACATAAATCAGCAAGGGGGAACCAGGTCTTTCCCTATGCAGACTAGCCATGGTAGCATAGGGGGATATAGCTTTACAGCAGAATCTCACTCTACAGACTTCCTACATTCTGTCAGATGAAAACTGTGTGGCAGACGCACTTGAATGGAAATCAGATCAGGTGGCCTTCCAAGATTAGATCTGTCTATGGGGAGTTCCTCAGATAAACCCTTTTGTCTCATCTCTTAACAATCAGCTGGCAAAATTCTGCTCCAGGACTCCAAGCAATAAGGCCTGGAAAACAGATGCCTTTTATTTTCCTCTGTCATAAATGTTCCTTTATGCTTTTCCACTGAAATCCAGGATACTTCTGACATTTCAGAATGAATCCTCCAAGATCATTGCGGTGACTCCCTTCTGGTGAACATAGCAGTGTTTAATATATCAAGATCCCAAACAACTTCAGATGACTGTCTGAATGATATGATCTTAATACCTATTTACTGAGGATATGTAGCAGGTGCTAATGGAGGCAAGAAAGCCTGCTTAAAAGAAAGTAGTATAATAGCAAAAGGGAAAGGTTTGTGGCAACAACATAGCCAGCACCCATTCAGGGCTACAGTTTCTCTGGTTTTACAGTATTTGTTAGTTACTTCTCTATCAAGATTAATTTGTTGACGATTTCAGCATGTCTGCCCATAGATCCCCCTGTTTCAAGGAATTTCATTGTCAAAATGCTTTTGAAATGGGTATTGTATAAGAGACCTTCAAGAAAAACAGTGGCTCCTCCTTACAGTCTTAATTTTGTATTGGAGAAGTGAATGCTTGGTCTGTTTTGAACCAGCTCATCTGGCTGACTTGATGTTCTTAACATGTAAAATAGTTTTACTTTTTGCTATGACTTTTGCAGGAAAGGGTATCTGAGTTGCTAGATCTTATTGTGCATTACCCTTGACACATTTTCCGCAGAGAGAGGATTTTCTTGAAAAATGATCCTTCTTTTTTGCCAATGCGTTCCATTGCCTTACTGTCCTTGTCTGTGGGAAGGGCAGAGGTGGAGGGAAGCAGTCTGGATGGTTTACCTGCAGAAACTGAAACAGTGCCAAGATCTGCAACAGGGCATTTAATCAGGAATTTTTCCCCTTGTATAACCTGTCAGGCATTCGAGGAGCAGGTGGTTGGGAATCAGGATTCACAGAGGCTGCATTGAAGGCATCCAGGAAGGCTGGTAAGACTGGAGGAATGTCCGTAGGAGTAGGAATGTCGATCTGCAAGAGCTCATAGTATCTTTTCTGAACCTCTGACATTTCAGGGGAATCTCACTTAAAATATTCTCTCAGTTTTGAGATGGTCTCACCAAAGGTTAGGTCCTCTCCTGGGGAGTCTGTCTTAACAGAGTCCTCCTCTGGGGAAGCATACCCAAGAGGGGATGGCATCCGAGAAACATAAGAGAATCCTCCAGAGAGGATTCTGAAGAATCCTCAGCTTCAGGTTGAAGAGTGTCCTCGACCTGAGGCCTGGGACTCATGAGTGGGGCACCAGCCAGTGGAGAAGCAGGCATAGCAGGGCTTATAGGTTTATAGGTTGGTACTAGGCTATCGGCCCTATGGCCTATACAGGCTTAGCCATAGCAATTCCCTGGATATCTTCCCACAATATTTACTTCCCTGGACCCCTGTCTAGCAGGGTGACTTGATCCTCGGGGTGAATTTCATATCTCCCATCCAATCATCAAGGTTCCTTTTGAAGAGGCCAAGAAGGCGCTCTGCTTGACATGTATGGGCAGTCTATTCCAGAGTATGGAGAGTCTGTGGGTCAGGAACCTATCCCTCCAGCATGTTTTGTTCATTGTGATGACAAGGTTTAGATCACTGGAGCGTGTGGCTCTGAGGGATTGGGATTTCTTTAAGTGGAGCATGTCCAACAGCTCAGGGCTTGACATGGCCTTGTATGTTAAACAGAGATCGCCTCTGAGTAGACTATATGCCACAGAGTATAGCTGGAGTTTTTTTAGATGGTCAGCATATGGCATCTGCTTTAGGCCTGTGATTCTTTTAGTGAGGTATTTCTGTGGCCTTTCCAGCTGTTGCAGATGTCTTGTGAGGTACATCCCAAACAGGGCGTTATACTCTATAATGGGTTTAATGAGGGATGAGTACAGTGGGACAATGACCTCCTTTTATTCTGGATGAAAAGCCCTTAGTGATGTGGTGTGCCACATAGAAGGATTTCCTGATTATTGTGGCGATGTGGTTATCGAAGGTGAGACCACTGTCCACCTGTGTCCCCAAGTCTCTCATCACACTTTCGGTGTTTAGTGTACTGCCACCTATGTGGTAATTCATGGGTACATGTTTTTTTTCCCAAAGGGGATAACTATACATTTCTTGGCATTAAACTTGAGCCGATGACTTTGGCACCAAGCATCTGTTTCTGTAAGGCCCTTTTGTAGCATATCCACATCATTTGGGGATTCAATAATGGCTCCCAGTTTGTTAGCCAGAGTCCCTTAGTGTTGGCCTGTATAGATGCCAAACAAGAGCAGTCTCAGGACTGAACCCTGAGATACTCCACTTGTCACTTGTCTGGAGCTGGATTTGGAGTCTGCTACTTTTACAGTCTGGGTTCTGTCAGTAAGCCAGTTGGCAACCCATCGAGTGGCGTAGGGGTTTATGCCCAGCTTAGTAAGTTTATCTATAAGTTCAGAGTGGGGGATGGTGTCAAAGGCCTTGGTGAGGTCCAGATAGGCGGTGTGGACTGCCTTACCCTCATCCACAGCTTTGGAGACTGATTTGAAGAAGTCAGTCAGGTTCAGGAGACAAGATCGTCCCTTCACGAACCCAAATTGGGTGGGGTCGTGTTTGAAGGTTGCCAATGTCTTTGTTTATAAGTTCCATGCCCTTGCAGATCAGGCTCGTCAGACTGATGGGACGGTAGTTCCCGGGATCCAAGGTGGATCCCCCCTTGTGGAGTGGGATAACTGTAGCTGTGCGCCACTCAGTGGGCACGAAGCCTGAGGTGAGGCTATGATTAAACATGACACTAAGGTGAGGTGCCAGTTCATTTTGTAGTTCGTATAGTACACAGTCCGGGATGTCATCTGGTCCCATGGATGCTGTATTCTTAGCTTTGGAGAGTACAGTTTCTACCTGTGTGGCCATGATTAACAGAATTTGGCAATCTTTTGTTATTGAGATAGGCCCTTTAGGGGATGGGAGGGTGGTTAGTTGGCATTAAATCGATCTGCCAGGATATTGGCAATATCCTTGGGATCAGTATATTTAATGCCATTCTGTTGTAGCTCAGAGCAGATCTGAACATTGCCATTTAGATTCTTGACATAACTATAAAATGCCTTGTGGTTGTCTTTGGAATCTTTGGCAGTTTTATTTTCGTAACTAGCTTTTGAGGATTTTATGAGGGATCTCAGCTTCTTACTGAGACTGGTAAGGGAGCTTTTTGCATCCTGGAATTTTCCCCTTTTCTGCAACAGTTTCTTCCTTCTGTTGTATAGTTTGTTTATGGCAGGGGACCACCAGATTGGCTTCCTTTTTTTGGAGGAGGGCATCTTGGTTCTATTTGGAATGGCACTATTCATGCACGAGTGGATGTGCTCGTACAGTGCCTTAGTGTAGGATTCAGCAGTCGAACTTTCAGACCCCATCTGCATGAGTGCCATGAAGTTTGTCACTTCTCCAAAGCCAACTTCATGCTTCTCAAGTCCGAAGTTTTTTTTATGGAGGTTTCTTTACTGGGGGGTGCAGGTGGGAAGTGGATGTCAAGGGTGATTTGCTTATGGTCAGACCTGACCAATGAGGGGGTGACCACTGGTGTGGAGCATCTATCTCCCATGTTGGTAATGACCAGGTCTAGGATATTGGAGCCCCTGGTGGAACAATGGATTAGTTGATCCAGGGCGTTGGAATTTTGAATTCCAAGAACTGTTGGGAAAAGGTGTTGGTACCCGAGTAGTTTTCCCAGTTAATGGCAGGGTAGTTGAAGTCAGCCAGTATTTGGATGTTTGATTGTAGATTAATATTTTCCAGTATGTTTAGAAAGGTGTAGTGAGAATCTTGGGGCATGGTGGGGGATCTGTAGCAAGCTACAGTTTGGATTGCAGTCTTACCTAGTGTTAGTTGCACCTGGAGAATTTCAGATGCATTGTGTTGGGCAACTAGCCTGGAGGTGTGAATATCCTTGGTGAATATGGACACTCCTTCACCTTTAGTGTTTTGGTCTTGGCTTGGTAGCCGAAAAGTGTGGTAAGAGTTGTAGCCTGGTATTGCAGGGGTGCTCTCTGGAGCCTTGAACCAGGTCTCAGTTACTGCACAGATATCAATGTTCCCCATTTTTAGGAGTGCCTTGAGAGAGTGCATTTTGAGGTTTAGACTTCTAGCAATAAGTAGCATTACCTTCAAATTTTGTATGTTTGTATCTGTTACGGTGGTGGTTTTGTCCTTTGAACCTTGCCTAAAAAAGACACTATAGGGGTGGCAAGAGCTTTAGCCAGTAACCTGAATCCCAGGGGTGACAGATGCAGACCATCTCTGGCAAAGCATTGTGGCTTGTCAGTCATGTCTTCCCAGGCAGACAGATACTGGATCCCCTTTGAATGATACCAGAAGCTTAGCCAATTGTTGAAGTCAATCATTTTGTCCTTATACTGTGGTATCATTCTGGGCGAAGGCAGGATGCTACTCAGGGCTAGGGTCATACCTGCCTGGGCCACATGATCTGAGAGCTCTTCCATGTCTCTCTTCATGTAGTCCAGGGAGGTACGTCTCACGTTATTCACTCCAACATGGACAATGACAGTCGTATTTGTACTTGTTGTGGAGTGACGTGAGTGCATACGTTATGTGGCGGATCCTGGCACCCGACAGGCAGCTGACTGTAATTTTCTCCTTGTTCAGCCTGGTGAGTGGGACATCAGTGTGCCTGACTATAGAGTCACCTATGACTAAAGTGTTGGGTACATTGTCTTGCCTTAGGGGCTGTTGTTGGGTGGCACACTGGTGTTGTGAGCTGTGTGTCACTTTGGTTGTGACTGGTGTTTGGGGCCTCCGCATATGTGGGTTTAGTATTCTATGTGTGGGTGTTGATGGTGTGGGTTTTGAAGGGCTATGTGTTGCTTGAGGTGTAGTGCAGGTGTTAACCTTCTCCTCTTGACTGTCTAGCACAATCTTGGCTGGAGAGGGCTTTGCTTCCTGTTTGGCTATGTAAGTGCATCTCTCGCAGGTTGTAGTGTTCGGTGGTAGGAGGAGAGGGTTGTCTGTGTACTTAAGGCAGTTGCCGCATTGCCCCAGTATGGCCAGATTCACCAGGTGGACAGGAGAAATCACCGGAAGCTGACCCTTGAACATGCCTGTTTAGGTGCTTTTTTGTAAAGTACAAGAGCTGTTTTCCCTTACCTTTGCAAGATACTTTGCAATTAAAGGTTTAGTGCCTACGATTAATTTCTCCTTATTGACAAGGAGAGTTGAGTGCTTGTATCAGTTTCAGGCTTCCTAGTGCTTTCCAACAGGTTTTAGAGCAAGTGCTAGTCACAGGGGTCCGATTTTAGTGCTACTATTGAGAAACCAGCTAGTTCTAAGGGAAAATTTGAAGAGCAGACTTCCTGGCACCTGGAATAGTTTAACCGTAGCCCTGCGGTACTGCACGATGTGAAAAATGCACAAACACGCGCTTTTTTAAGCCAGAAAGTTGAAAGGGATAGAAATTAGCCCAAAAAGGCTAATAAAATTACATTTCAGAGCGGGAAACCACTCCTCTAGTGTTAGATGGGCAGTACAATGCTCACCACTCCCACTGGTAAGCAGTAGGACTTCCCTCTACCACGGCAAGGTCTGGATAGCTCTGAACACAGAAAATAGTCATGAAACCAGCAAAGCCTGGGATCTGGACTATACTGGCGAGGAAAGGTGGGAAACGAGTAAACAAGATAGTATTTTTTTTGGTTAAAACAGGCTAAACAATGCAATAATACAGTAAATAAACACAGAAAAGGCTAACACACTTGATTGTGTAGTCCTAAACAGTAAATGCATATACAACTTTACAAAATTAGCAATTTAAACCATTTTAAATGAAGCAAGGCAAGTGTACAACTGAAAAATGATTTAAGAGGCAGTAATACAGTAGAATAAGTAGCTCGTCTAAATATACAGAGAAGTCTATACATATATATATATATATATATATATATATATATACAGAAAAACAGCTAAAACACGCTTAAACAAGTCAGATGCAGTACAACCTAGAGCACTTGAGTTGTAGCAGTATTAAGGCAAATACAGTTTTAATAAAGGCACTAAAATATACTCTATATTTCCAAAATGTTTGAGAAGCACAGTCAGAACACAAAGAGAATCGGGCAATTTTTTTTTTAGAAAGGGAGGAACAGAAGGCCTTCTCACATGTTCTCTCTATATTAGGTAGAATGAGCTAATGACACTAGACTGGGAGGAGTGTCCCAGATCAAATTTACAGTAGGGGTGGGCAACTGCAAAGCCACCAAGTATAACAACAAGACAGCAACAGTGACAGAGGGTGGGGACCAATACTAAAGCTATTAGCCTACACTGTTTTAGACGGTAAACTCTACAGAAATCTTTGACAGCAGTGAGCCACAAAATAAAAGTTTTTAAACAGATAAAGGAGCAAAGAGACTCTACAGAATGCTTTTAACTGCAAACAAATCAGTTACACATGCAGATTAGTTAATAGCAATAAAATACAGTAAAAAGTATGCAGCAGGCAATAAAACGTGCTATATATAAATTGTTCGAAGCAATAACTAGTATAAATAAGCCAAAAAAAAAGATACTTATCTCAGATCAGAGTTGTAGTCAATGCCCCTCCTCCTCTCTGCTCAGTGTGTATAGACAGAAATCCTCTCAAAGTTAGGGCTTAAATACCAGAAGATACAACCTTAGACAACTTAAAAAAAAAAAAAAAACACAAAAGAACCAGCCCCCACTAGCCAGCAGCCAATCAACACAATCCTGCCACGAAGGTAAAGAAAGGCTTCTGCTAATTCAAGATGGCCTAGTCATGTGCTCAGAACAATCACTGCAAAAACAAACAGGCCCAAAGCCAGCAAATCTGAACTGGGACAATACTAAAGCTATTAGCCTACACTGTTTTAGACAGTAAACACTACAGAAGTCTTTATGACAGCAGTGAGCCACAAAATAAAGGAGCAAAGAGACTCTACAGAATGCTTTTAACTGCAATCAAAACAGTTACCTGTGCAGATTAGTTAATAGCAATAAAATACAGTAACAAGTATGCAGCAGGCAATAAAAAGTGCTATATATAAATTGCTACAAGCAATAACCAGTATATATAAGCCAAAAAAAAAAACAGGATACTTATCTCAGATCAGAGTTGTAGTCAATGTCCCTCCTCCACTCTGCTCACTGTGTATAAGTATCCCATTGGGTATAAAAGCATTAAATAGGCTCTGGGAAAAGGCCTGCCAGTCAGGTTGGCTTTCTGCGGGGGGGGGGGGGTCATGTTTTAGTCTTTTGCTTCTTTTTCAGGGGAGGCCTACAGGACATAGGGCCTAAGGAGGGCCTATATTCTCTTTGCTCTGAAGCAGTGGAAGAGCCTGTCTGGACAGCCATAACAAGCTGAGGTTCCCCTCATTTGTCGTCGGTGGCCAACGTCTGCGAGACCTCCATGTACTTTCATTCTGCCCTTGGTTCTGCGGCCTCCCCTAATGGTACCAGTATACATATATTGGCAGATTCCAAACCTTCCTCCAGGTGAACTTTGGCCAAAGGAGGGATGTCTGGAGGAGGTGCAGCAGCAGGTTCCAGCCTGGAAACTTTGGCCTTATTTTTGGGTGGTTCTGTGGCCTGACCGTACGTTCCTTCCATTGTTAGCCCCAGGCGTTTATGACTCTGGTTTTCCCAAGTAAATATTAAAGGCATACAGACGACTGTGGAGTGTCTTGGGTATGAAGGCCTGATAGAGCCTGCAAGTTTGATGGTCGTGTGTAGACCCTAGGCAGAAAAGGCCAACCTCGTGGGTGTCCTTATGGGGGAAACTGACGTCTGCACCTGCACTTTCCTTTCTTGGATGACATGAACATAAACGGGCATGCAGTGACCCAAAAGAATCATAAAAAATGGCCCCAATGGGGTACTTATCTTTTAAATTCGAAGATCTGACTGCAGGGATGGCAGGAAGAGCTGATGTTCTCTTGGCGGCAAAGAAGTCCTGAGGTAAAGGTACATTGCAGACATCCCTTTTATGGCCCATGCACCCTTGGTCAATGTCACACGTACCTAGCAGTGACTTGAAGCTTTTGTATATTGACCGGACATTTGGGTAGCTAGCAGAGGATAACCCAAGGGGTTTGAATACTGCAACATGAGAATAGAAGGGCATCTAAATCTTTCAGAATTTGTAATCACTTGTTCATTTCTTGTGAAGTAAGAAGGGGACAAAATGTCAAAACAGACAATTTCTAAATGGTTGTCTTGGGCTATTACTTTTTGTTGTTCCTACCACAGCAGAACTATTCTAGGCAAGGTCAAGGCTTTTTTGACCATGTCATGGCTTTACCTGTTACATTTTGGAAAGGGATGGACTCTAAAAGTATTCTACAAAGCAGTAACATGGTTCTCTGTACATAATTTTACAAAGCAGTACAAGCTAGACTCCTTCTCCAGGTCTAGTTCAGGCTTTGCTAAGACATTTCTACAGGGGCTCTTGGACCCTTCATCTTCCACCTCCCAGGTGTTGTAAGCTGTTGTGATCTATCCATATAGTTTAGGCTACTAGCAACAGTGATCAATAAGAACAACTTAGCACAGTTGTGTAAGTAAATTTCCCATAACAGTAGATGTTTGAATGATTACTTCTGCAGTTGCTTTTCTCTCTCCTTCCCTCCATCTTTCTTGTTTTTTGGTGCATTTTTTGTGTCAGAGTGGGCATTTATTTTTTTGTCATTCTTAGCAATGTCCTGTTAGGGCTAAGCCTCCTTCTCTCAGTTGACATGCATGAAAGTTTTGAAGGGCTTGGCACCCAAACCTATCTTTTACTCAGCTGTACTCGAGCTAACTGGGCACGTGGAAGGTGCCCTGAAGCTTTGAAAGCTGGCAGGCTGTTATATCCTATGCAGGATTTAACCCACAAAGCTTAGGGTACTGCAGCAGTGATCATTTGAGCATGTACTGTTATGTTAAGTTTACTTGCGTCATTCCTACTGATGTGGTAGCCCTTAGGCTATATGGATTGTTTCCCTTCCAGAGAACATCAACTGGACAAATTTAAAAAGCTCAGATTCACCCCTTCATTCTGACTGCAGACTGACTAATCTTAAGGAAGGAAATCAGCTGTCAGAGTGAAGCTTTCTTTACTACTTTCTTACAGTCTTAAAGAAGCATCTCTCGGGCTTTCCAGGAGCAGCAATTGACTAAAGCATTTTCTTTCTGGTTGATACATCTCCACTGGAGAACTCTTCCACTTAAAATTATTTTGTTTAAAGGGCAATCATTTCTATTTTTTGCTTGCGGTATTACCTTTTAAGAAACCCAATATTTATTCTCAGTATCTGACATTTCCTTTCAGGGACCACTGTTTTTAGCTTGGTGTTTATTGAGGTATCTGGGGCTAATTTTTGTTTTGTAAACTTTGAATTTTGTGTAGGAATGGACAGGAACTTTTGTCAGTGTAACGCATATGCTCTCTTCGTAAAAACCTACCTGCCATTTTGATTCTGTCAGGTGTGTTGGAGTGCTTGAACAGTACTGACAATGGAATTTTGTTCGACTTTTATTTATTTTTATAACTTAGCAGCTGGTGAGTATGTGTACTCCTTGTGAGCACTCATTGACAACTTACCTTCTGATTAACGTGCTCCAGCTATGCTTACCAGTGCTTACTTACCTATGAATCTTACTGCTTTTGGTGGTGCTTCTCCAATTTACAGCATGGATACTCACTCTGGTCCAGTCAGCTCTTGTCCTTCAGTACCTAGAAAGAAAAAAAATCACTTAACCAAGGAATCCTTGCCATTGTTGTGTACTCTGTCTTATCAGACGATAGTAGGTGAACCTGCAGTGGCCAGTGGTTGTAGTCCTTTTGGCCAACATGAAGCGGGGATCAGTGATGTCCTCTTAAGCTGTTCATTGTCTGATATGGGCATGGGAGAACCATCTTCTGTGGGTCTGGGAGATACTCCAGGAGATCCTTCTCAGAGTAACTGTGGCAAGTGACCATTAGATTGGGCAGACATTCCTGTTTTGACTTCCATCTCTTCTGGTGGAACACCAATTAAAAAAAAAAAATTTTCTTCTTCTGGTGAAGTTTTTACTGTTAAAGATGGGTTCCTTACATTGTCTAGATAGGCATTACATGCAGTAAATTTTGGTATGCAGAAACCTTTTTAGATGAGCATTACCTGTAAAATTATTCCTTGGGAAACTGGGTCTCATGATTCTGATTTTGACAGAGATAGGGCTTTTTCTGCTGTAGATTCACAGGCTCAACTGTGATTGTGAGTAAATCTTTAATTCGTATGCTCTTTTAAAGAAGTTTTCTTTTAATGAGTTATTTTTATGTGATTAAGTAGACAGCCCCCCTGAACTGAGGAGATGTATGTTGCAATTGAATATACTCATTCCTCTCCCATCCCTCCAATACTGCCAGCCCTGGAGTATGTGTTGAATACTGCCTGTAACTCATCCTGTTACCCAGCTGTCAGTCTCTAAAAAAGCAGATAAGGTTTTAAAGGTACCTCAGGCTCATACATTTCTTTCTCTTGCCTTATGGCAGACCCAGTTGCCATTTCGACTGTGTCTTACTGGCAATACCAGCCCTTCGTCTGGTGATGAGGGTAAAATGTTGGGCTGCATAGGTAAGAGAATGTTTTCTTCCACAGTAGCCTCCAGAATTCTGAATTATCAGGCATATATGTGTAAATTTATGCTCTGTTATATGGACAGTCTGAGAGAATTGGCTTCCACTCTTTTTTTTGAACTGTACAGTTTCTACTTTTTCGTAGTTATCTAAACATGCATTGAAGAGTGTGTACAGTTGTGCAGATGATACATCAAGGGACACTGCTACTGCTACAGTATTGAGAAGACCTGCTTGGGTACATAACCAAAAGTTTGCTGATGAGGTAAAATCTGAAGTCTTGGATTCACATTTAGATCAGGTGGTATTGTTTGGCTCTTTTGCTACCCTGGTAATGTGATGAAAGAGGGAAATTTAATTCAGGGAGTTTATAAGATATTTCATGTACCCCAATATATAAAACTTGCAGCTTTCCCTCTTACACAAAGCAGCCAAATAAAACCAGCCATTTTCTGGTAAACAAAATTAAAAAAAGACAGCCAGAGTGTAGCAACAATAATAAAAAAAAAAAAACAGATCTTTTCAGAAGAATGGACAAAAAGGTACAGAATGACTATGCTAGCATTCATTACCCTTATTCCTCTCACCTGGCCAATATCTTTATAAATCTGTTACAAAAACTGGTGCTCAGCGTTCTCTTTTGGCAAAAGATTGTTTTGGACTCCTGGGTGTTAAACGTGGGGCAGGAGGATTACAGATTACACCGGATACAAAACCTCCTTTCAAGGGAATACCACCCCATCCTCTGAACCTAACAGAATTTTTCCTCCAGTCATTCAGTCTTCACACACTGAAGAAGTTGTAGGACCAGTGCCTTTAAGTCAAAGGGGAAAGGCTTCTATTCCATAATGTTTCTGTTACCAAAGAGAGAGGCCTTTTGGAGACCAGCAGTAAATGTTTTGTTTCTAAATCTGTATGTGAAAGTTCAAAATGTTGACCTTTCACAGCCTGTTACCTCTCATTCTCCACAAGTTACTTGGTAAATCCAGACCTAAAAGATTATTAATACTATATTCCCATAGCTACAGACTTTAGGGAATTTTAAAGGTTCTCTGTTTCTGGGTTACTTTCAGTTTGCCATCTTTACCCCTTGAGTTTATCTACAGCTCTAGGGTATTCTCAAAATTTCTGTCACCAGTCATAAGTTATAGCAGATTGAATGGCTTGAAAGACTTGTTCCTTGGAAATAAATGCACAAGCACGGCAAGTTCGACAGGCGTATGTGCCAATTCTTGTTGATGTTGTATTTAACTGTATTAAACTTTATAGTTCCACATAATTGTCTTTTCAAGTTTAAAGCATTCCTAAAGAAAAAACAGGGAGATTTACCTACACATGATACTGTTTTATCATCTGTCATTAGATATTTCCAGTTTTTATGTGTAATATCACAGATGGGGCCTACATCATTGGTATACCTAGTACCAAATCTTAATCTACAGTCTTTATTATTATTACTACTACTATTATTCACTATCTGACTGTCGATGGGTTTTTTTGTGAAAAAAATGGTTTGTACATAGTCCTCCTTCCATCATTAATTATTTTTTATTCTCATCCAAATCCAACATATTTTTATCGTGTCGCCTTTGTATGAAATTATTAGTCATAAGTTTTATAGTATCCTTAAACTCTGTTTTCAAAAGTACATAACCTAGAGGCTCTCGTATACTGTCCATTTACAAACTGGTTGTATTCCCTTAAAACCAGTATTGGAGGGATGCAAATTAGTTTACTAAGAAAATTCATTTGATTGGTTGTGGTCTTAAGGAAAATTGGGGAGTGGTTGGTTATGTATTCAAATGTATTTAAATGACTCAATGAGTCTTTGTTTTTAGGTCTGATGGAGCGTTTGTTTATATCTCAACATCGCTTGTCTTTTTATTGAAGTATTTGATGCCATGAGCTGTGGTGGTCATGCTGTTCTTCATTTAAAGTTTATGTGTATGCCATGATTGCCTCTGTTTCCCAAGCAGTATGGGTAAAGTTGTTTTTTTTTTTATTTCAGGCCTCTTGAGAGAACTTTGATTGCATAACTGACATTGAATCCTTTCATACGCTTATATTTTTATTGATTTGATGTTTGTTTCTCAGAAAATTCACAGAATTTTTTTCAGAGGTTTGTATGTGTGAAATGCCTTGCACAATCCTCCATAAAAAGTGGATCTCCATAAAAACAAATCCTTTACATAAAATGTACTTTTTTCTCTCTTTTCCATGGCAAGCCTCTGTAGCTCCTGGTGTCTCTAAACAAGGAAAGAAGAGTTGTTTGCTTGCAGTGGGTGACCACAGACTGATGTGTCTGTGTGTAATAACTAAGACATCTGATCTTTTTCTTTCTTTCTTTTTTTTTTTTTTTTGAGACTTCTGTGAATGGATATCAAAACAAATCACTGACTGAGTAAACATTTTCAGAATAATTGGGCAGTTTTTACCTTTTTGTTAGCACCATCCTCCCTTCTCTCTCTATTGGAATGATTTGTACTGTTTTGTACTACCCAAAGGTAAGAAATCTTCTCACAGTTGAATTCATATTTTGCTAAGAGGATGTGTGTGTAATGCAGTACAGTCGTGTACAGCGGTCCATATAACAGATCTTTGAATAGTCATTTGCTCGCTGCCCCTATAATGGTTATATAGTTTCATGCTTTGTAAGCTTCTCTGACTTTCCAGTGTGTTACTTGGTCCAGAGTTTTTTCTTTTGTTTCTCTTTATGGTTACTTTTTGCATAATATCAGAATCATTATATTTTTAGCAAATTTATAAGCATTCTGAGAATCAAAATGTTTAATACATATGATAATGGAAGTGGAACTGACTTTGTTATCTGGATGTAGTGGTGCTGAGCAGCATGCAAATGCAACGCATAGAGACCAGAATCTAAGGATTTGTTATCACAGTAATTACTTCATACAACTGTAGCATTTCTGTTTCATTTTTGCCATTTTTTTTTTCCTTTGACCTTTGATACTTTCCATTTCATAATTCTTAAATGCAACCAGTTTAGAAGCTATTGAATACTGTTAAGTAAACGGTAGAGAAGGTAGCCGAAATTTGATAGTTTTGGGGTCCTTTGTTTATTTCTTTTTATTTTGGTAAGGCCCACTAAGTATAAGTGCCTTTTAGGGAGTGCTTGTCTGATACCCAAGATACCTTTCAACTGTATACCTGCCCACAGTATATGTTGAGGTTGCCCTATCTCATTTTCTAACTCTGCAGTATGTGAACATTTTTTTTTGTTTTAGGAGCATATTGGCCAGTGTGAGAAGGTTTGCCTTTCTGATGCATCGTTTAGGCAGTGTAAGTTTGTTGTTTGCATTATTTATTATGTTGGGAAGTGGAATTGAATTCCAAGTGGTGTATCCCATTTTAATTTTAGTTATTTATTTATTTGAAAAGACTTGTATATGCGGAAGTCTAGTTTAAAAAAGGGGAGAGTGATGGTGAATTAGTGCTAATCTGTGAGATGATTTTGTGGGTGTGTGCAGGAAGGTGGGGAAATCATTAATAGTTAAAAGTTGGAGCATGTGATAAATTTCTTCAAGTAGAGGGACAACTTTGGATTTGGTCTCTGGAAGGCACGATAAGTTTGCTTAAGTAAGGCAGTAAAGAATGCAGTAAGAAAGGTTTAAAAAGTGTAGACTATGGTTCACATAGTAAACCGGGCCTTGGAAAGGGCTGGAACTACAAATGGTTAAGAATGCAAAGTATTTATTACAATATTTTGGAGAATAAAGGAGTTTGTGTAATAAATTACTTTGCACACAGGAAAAGCAAAGGAGGACATATATAGCACCTTGTGGATGAGGCAGATGCATTAAATGAATTGATCTGATGTCAATTTTCATTCTGTTCTCAACTGTTGGGTTCAGATCTGATCCTCGGATCTGAGACTGCCATTACCAAAGCATGAGGCAACCAAAAAGTTGTCCAGTTTCTCCCTTACCCACAACGCCCCAATCCCTAACATACCTCAGATCTTGTTTGCCGCTTTTCGTGAAAAGATGTGGTCAGCCTTGCCTCAAGGTAAATGTATTTTTTTCTTAAATTTCTCTCATAGTTCTTATGTTTATATTACTCCATTACCCTCTTTACATTGTTGTAATTCTTGTTTACCATTGTCGATAATCCGTTTTCTTTTTTTCTGTCTGTGATGCACACTAGTGTAGTTTTTTTTTTATTTTTTTTTTATTTTTTACCATTGTTGGTATTTCTTTTTCTTTCCTTTCTCTTTTCTATTAAAAAAGAGAGAGAGAGAAAAGAGTTTTTCTTTCTTTACTGTTTTTTTCGTTATTCACTATTATGTCTGAGAAAGGACCTTCTGGTTTTAAAAATAGTCTTAAACGTGGGCACAAATTGCCATTTCAGAAGCTAATACTCACTGCATTTACTATTTGGACCATCAACATCTACAGGAGGATTGTTCAATTTGTAAGAATTTCAATCCCAGGGCAGTTGCAGATAGAAAGAATAAATTTATCCTAAAAGGTTTATTGCCATCTTCTTTTGGTGAAGCTATTTCTGGAGCTTTGTCCACCAAAATGAAAACTAAGGAGTCCTTGTCTAAGTCTACTAAACCATCTACTTCCTCAACTCCATCTTCGGAGTCGTCAAGAAACAGATCAAGATCAGATCCAAACACAACTCCAAGCCACTCTCCCTCGGATCTAAAGAAGAAGAAATTAGTGGATCCTACCTCCTCCTTCCTAGGGCCAGGTATTTCCCTACATATGATCCAGTGCCTTTCATGGTTCCCTAGCCTTTACGGAAAGATGGCGATCCAAGTCCCCTTCCCTTGCCTTGTCTCATTCATCCAGGAGTTTGACTCTGAGAAGGCGTGGACAGAATGATGTTTCTCTCTACATAGATTCATGGGTGTTTTACCGGCTCTACTCCCTTGAGTCAGGAAGCCCGTCCACCTACCACACCACCAGTACTCACTCCTTCTCTGATCCCTCCGGTTGCTTGAGTCCCTGGATCCGAACCTTCTGAGTCTGTCTGGCTTGGATCCAAATATAACTTTGTTCAGATCTGAAGCTTACTCTGAGTGCACTGGCTCTTACATCTTCTGATCCAGATAACTCATGGAGCCGAAGCTTTCTTGTCAGATCTGAGGAGTTGGAGTCGACTGTGAGGTTTCAGAGCCATCTCTGCCCTTTGGTGCTTCGGAACTGAATAATTCTGTTCCGACTTCCTCCTCTGGGAGATTGCCTTTGAGGCAGAGGGAGGCAGTGGTCCAGAAGCCAGCCTTCTCAGGACCGAGGTCTTCCTTCTCTCTAGAGCAGTCTGCCTTCGAGATAGTGAAGAGAGTATTTTGTGGTCTGACAGGACGAATAGATCCATCCACCTCAGATCTTCAATCTAGTTTCCAGATGTCTGTGTGCTTGGAGCTACTTCCTTCTATGCCACAAAGATAGCCAGCTCAAGACCCCCAGATCACCCAGCAGAGTTTCATGATCTCTTACTACACTTCACAGAAGTATCCCACTGAGAAGTCCCTAGGTTGAGAAAGTGCAAGAGGCGGCACTTGGACTCTCCGCAAGAGCCAGTCACTGAGGATACTGATTTCGATGAGGGAGAAGGGGTCCCACGATCACCTCCAGAAGACATTTCATTTGGAGACATCCTTGAGATCCTGAAGCAGAGAGGTGTCTGTACCTCCAGCAACCCTTAACCGGAGGAATCAGTATTTCTGGAGGCCTTTTGAGCTAGCCTGTCCAATCCTGGGTTATGCTGCCTCCAACGAGGTCATTGATTTGGTGTCTTGGCAAGCATGGAAGGAGTCTAACTCAGTTGAGCCAATCCCTAAGAGACCAGATTAAATTCTGGCTCCACCTGTTGGGGAAGAATTCTGGAGTAAGAGGTGCCCATGGATGCCATGGTCATGGTGGCGACCACCAAGAAAGAACTTGCTGAACAAAGTTCATCCATTCAACCCCCTAACAAGGGAGTCTCAGGTGATGGACAGGTTTGGGAAGCATGTGTATGCATCAGCAACCTTTGCCTTAGGTTGCTGAACTATTTGGCACATTTTACTAGGCTACAAAGGACTTGATCAAAGAATTATCAAAATCTCTTTCAGGAACCATTACTGCTGAGGCTCAGTCGGCTGTGGCTTCTCACTTGGCTACCCTGTAGCCCATTTTGAATTCATCCATGAAGCTTATCATGCATGCAGCTGAAGATGCCTCAAGGGCAGCAGGTTCAGGCATATCCATTAAGAGACATGCCTGGATGCTCTTACATTGCCCTAACAAGGGAGTCTCAGGTGATGGACAGGTTTGGGAAGCATGTGTATGCATCAGCAACCTTTGCCTTAGGTTGCTGAACTATTTGGCACATTTTACTAGGCTACAAAGGACTTGATCAAAGAATTATCAAAATCTCTTTCAGGAACCATTACTGCTGAGGCTCAGTCGGCTGTGGCTTCTCACTTGGCTACCCTGTAGCCCATTTTGAATTCATCCATGAAGCTTATCATGCATGCAGCTGAAGATGCCTCAAGGGCAGCAGGTTCAGGCATATCCATTAAGAGACATGCCTGGATGCTCCTACATGATTTTTGCGGAGCCCTTCAAGTCCTCATTCATCAATGCGCCCTTTGACGGCAGTTCGTTGTTTGGCCCAAATGTGAAAGACACATTATCCAGGTGGGAGAAGAATGGAAAGACCTTGTCTGCAGTGGGCATATGTTTTTCAACTCCTCAAAGATCCTTTTTAGGAGTCAATGAGGTGGTCGGAAGATGTGGTTCAGGAAGTCCAAGGGTCCTTTCCAGGACACACATGGAGCAAGTTCCCTTTGGGCCAGAGGGGGGAACTCTAATGGACAACACTATCCATGTGGCAGAGGAGGCCCACAAAACCAAGTGTCCAGAGATTTTCTCTGATAGACCCTATCAGCTCTCCTGAAAAGAGGCTGGATTGTCCTCCTCTGGAGGCACTCTGGGGTCGACTATCCCTGCACCAGAGAACCTGGCTAGATATAACAAGAGATATTTGGGTGCAAAGGATTATTTCCAGAGGCTATATAATTCCCTTTTCCCTTCTGCACCCATCTTTATGCAAAATTCCCAATGTTCCACCCAGCCAGAGGAAAGCAACAGCACTTGAAATACAAAAGCTGGTAGAAAGAGTCATCCATGAGGTCCTACCAGGCCAGATAGAATCAGGGACTGGAGACCACTTTTGGATCTCAGCACTTTGAACAAGTCAGTTCAACATACAAAGTTTCAAATGGTCACGGTTCACTCTATTGTACCCTTCCTGGGCAAAGATGACTGCATGTGCTTGATAGACCTTCGGGATGCATACCATTACATAAAAATAAACAGGCAATCCAGAAGGTATTTATGCTTCCTGCTGGGAACCAGTCAGTATTAGTTCAGGGCACTGCCCTTTGCCCTCACCATAGCCCCCAGGGTGTTTACCAAACGCATGGCAGTGGTAGCAGCTCACTTGAGACTGCAGGAATTATGAGTGTTTCCATAGCTAGACTGGCTCATCACCACCCCGACCAGGCATCTACTAGCAAGAGCAAGAGATCAGGTACTTCAGGTTTGTTCTCATCTGGGGATAACCATAAATTACGAAAAGTCTCTGTTAGAACCAACACATATTTTGGA
Organism: Protopterus annectens; assembly: GCF_019279795.1. Classification (NCBI taxonomy): domain Eukaryota; kingdom Metazoa; phylum Chordata; order Ceratodontiformes; family Protopteridae; genus Protopterus; species Protopterus annectens. Next base: position 125,205,602 of record NC_056742.1, on the reverse strand, counting down.
ATTCATAGGAGCAGTCTTCAATATGATATCATTGGCAGCCTATCTTCCTCTGTCAAGAGTTCAGACTGTCAGATTCTAGGTCATGAAAATAATTCGCAGTAACAAAATTTCAGCCCGGTTGATCCTTCATTTGGGGTCATTATCGGCTGCCATAATATTAGTCCCACTAGCAAGATTTCATATAAGAATTCTTCAATGGATGCTAACAACACAGTGGTCGATTCCTTACCAGCGCATGTCTGTGCAAAAGATACCTCTGGTGGTGGATTCAGTTAGATCAGGTTCTACAAGGCCATCCTTTCATTCTCCCTCAACCCAAGGCCATAGTGACCATGGACACTTCTTCTCAAATTGAGTGGGGGAGGCACTTGGTCCTGCCAAAAGGCCAGTTTGCATATCAATGTCCTAGAGATGAGAGCAGTGTCCTTAGCATTGCAGACCTTCCAGGACTCTGTCCCTTTAGGGACAATTGCGATTCTAAAAGATATGTCGGTAGTTTGGTACATAAACAGGGAGGAACCAGATCCTACCCCTTGTGTCGAGAAGCACTCAGTATGGCAATGGGCATCTCTTCCAACTGCTTTCTGATAGCAGTGCACATCCTGGGGAAGTCCAGTGTGATAGACCGTTTGAGCAGGTCTATTCTCCTGACTCACGAGTGGTCTCAACATGAAAGTGACAGAAATGATTTTCTGTCATTGGCGCCAGCCTTGCTGCAATCTTTTTGCTTCTCCTTTAAGCAACAAATGCAGCAGCTACTTTGCCCTAATCCCCCCTCAGGAGGAATCACCAAGGGATGCTGTACATCACGATTGGCCTCCTGGTCTACTTTTATGCTTATCTGCCAATTCCCCTGATTTCAACATTTCTGCAGAAAGCTACCAGGTTGAAGAGCAAAGTCATCCTCATTGCACCTTACTGGCCTTGGCAGATTTTGTACCCCTTACTATGGCCTTATTTACTTTGCCAACACTAGATTCTGGATCCGATTCCAGACCTTCTGTTGTATCTGGCCGATATGATTCACCTGGATATCTCAGACTTCAGTCTAACACCGTGGCTTCTCCAGTTTCATTAATAGCCAGACAACTGATGCTTTCTTCCGCTGTCCATCCTATTCTTTTATCTTTCCGTAAGTCTTCTACAAGAAAGATTTATACAAGTAAGAAGAAAAGGTTTGTTTGCTAGGCACAACAAAAATGCATTAATCCCTTTTCAGCTCTGATACATAGCATACTTGAATTTTTGACAGTAATCTTTAATGAATAGGATAGCTCCACTATGATTAATGTTCAATTAGCAGCAATATCTAACTTTCATATTGGGTTTGAAAATTCTTCTGCGACCTCTTCAAAAATTTGTAAAGCATTCTTGAAAGACATACTCCTATTGAGACCCCATATAAAGATCCTACTCCACCATAAGATTTGAACTTGGTACTGCAGGCCTTAATTCTTTCCCATTTGAACCAGCAGCTAAATGTCATCTTAAGTTTGTGACCTGGAAAACTAACTGTATTCTTCGTGTTTCACTGTTGCAGTCATCACCTGTGGGTTATCCCTGCTGTGGTAGCCCTCGGTCACCCCGAATACCAGAGTCAATGTTTTTGTGTGCCAGCTGCCGTCACCTGTAGTCTGACGTCAGGTCGTCAGTGTTATAAAGCAAGTCAGCCAATGTCATTACATCACTCCTTCTTGCCGTGGAGCCCGTAGCAGAAGCAGTTCACACGAGTGCCAGTTGGTCACTACTAGAAGTTGAATTTCAGCAGAAAACGTCTAAAGCTAAGTACCCCGTTGAGGGCCCTTTTTTCTTGCTCCAACAGATGTCCGAAAAAGTTAACAATTGTCTCGCCTGTGGAAAGCAAATCCCACACAGAGACTTTCATTCTTACTGCATCACTTGTTTAGGCCCAGCCCACGACGTCCCTCGTTGCTGGTTCTGTGCCCTCTTTAAAGCGAGAACTATCCACTGTAGAGCTCTTTTTGTAGACAATTATTTCCGTGTTCCGTCTTTGAATTCTGATATGGGATCCGTCAGCCAACAATCTGTCGACATTCTGAAAAATGTGGCGATAAAGATAAAGACAGGCCACACAAGGCTAAGCCTTCCAACAATGCTACTGCTAAGCAAGTCGTCAGTTCTCCGGAATTCAGTGAGGCACTTTCACAGCCCCTCATGCCAGACTCACTTTCTATGCAGGCCTCTGTTGAGACCCTTTCAGAGTCCTGTATGCTGCAGAAATCCACTTAGTCTTCCCAGCCTTTGGCTGTCTCTGTCTCGGTTGGGTCTGGAGCCGCGACACAGTCACCAGCTTCCAAGGAGGCCTTTCGCACTACCGATTCTAGACAAAAAACGATGTCTTCGCATCCAACTACCGCTTCTCAGAGACCGGATTTTCTCAGGCCTACAAGCCAGGCCACACCTAGGAAATCTGCTTCTAGCCTCCATCCTGCTACTGCTCCCCCTCCCCAAGCTCAAATGCTTAAAACTGCAGAGGATCTCATCTCCCTTATCCGAAGTACTCAGGCCCCCAGTCCAAAAAGGAAAAGGCATCCTTCCCCAGAAATTGACAGACCAAGAGTCTGAGGAATCTGATTATTCTGCTTTTGAAGAGGAACACCATCCCTTAACTGTTTATGAGGATTCAAATGCATAGGAATCCGTCCCTTCTGCCTCCCCTCCAGAGGACCTCTCCTTTGGGGAAACCCTTCACTCGCTCAGAGAACATTTTCAGTGGGAATCCCAAGACTTCCCATAGTCATAGAAACATTTTAGAGAGTTTGTGGACCTGGCCATCCCACCTATATTGGAAGTGGTGATTGATGTTTTCTATGAATCCAGCCTAGCCCCTGATGCCCTGCCTCCTACTCCAACTAAACCCGATAGGTACTACAGAGTGCTGGATTCTCACAAATACCTGTACAGGAATCCTGCTGCAGACCCTGAGGTCATTACACAGGGACCCAAAGGAGCTAAGACTAGTTCTGCCAAGAATCCTCTTCCTTCTGACAAAGACTCCAGAGCTCTGGACAGATGGGGTAAGAAAGTATGCACCTCTGCAACGTTCGCTATTAGAGCACTCAATTATCAGTTCCATATTTTAAAATAACAACACACTTTGGAACAATTAAAACAGAAGATTGCTACCTCTCCTGACGGTGCCAACACAAAAGAGCTGGCAGAATTACTACACTCTATTGTCAAGTGGCCAAGCACTCATTATAATGTGGCTTTGATGCCCTAGAAGCCTCTAGCAGGGCAGCAGTGACCGTGTCTGTCATTAGAAAACATGCATGGCTGAAGGAACAACCTCTCCCTGATCATGTCAAGTCTAAACCTATTAATGCACCCTTAGATAAGGAACGCCTATTTGGGGAAAAAGCAGAAAAGGTGCTTAAAAAAGATGGAAGACAAAGCAAAATCTAAGCAAACAGTAAAAGATTTCTTTCAAGTTCAGCCTCCCAGATTCAGCAGGAACTTTCCCTCTAAGCACTTGGGCCTTCCCTGCACCAAGCAGACAGGGCCGAAGGTAAGCCCTGCAGGGACAGGCCATCCAGGCCCCTATCCCAGAGCCAGCAAAGAAGCAAACAGTGGACCACCTCCGTCTCTGAGCCAGGGAGTTCTAAACCAAGCTTCTACGGCAAGCTCTCACAAAGACTCTCCCTCCCCCTTTCTGCCCTCCTTTCACTCATCAAAAACTCGGTGGAAGGCTCACCCTCTTCAGGGACAATTGGGTCTATAATCAAGGACCAATGGGTCTTAAAAATCATTTTTCAGGGATGCAGATTCTCCTTCAGCGAACTCCCAATTCCAAGAGGGTACCCAGACTCCCCTCCCCCCCCAAACCAGTGGGCAGAGGCATTGAAACAGGTCCAAACTCTAATATCCCAGGGGGCAGTAGAACCTGTCCCTACAAACCAAACAGGAAAGGTTTTTATTCCAGACTATTCCTTGTACCTAGAAAAGAGGGCACTTGACTCCCCATCCTGGACCTATCCAAACTGAACACCTCCTTGGTGGTCTCAAAATTCAAAATGCTAACCTTGCAGCAGCTCCTGCCTATGTTCACACAAAATGCCTGGCTTGTGACACTAGACCTAAAAGATGCCTACCTCCACATCCCCATCAGTGAATCGTGCAGAAAATTCCTGCCCTTCAGAGCAGGCTATCAATACTTTAAGTTCTCTGCACTGCCCTTTGGCTTATCTACTGATCCCAGAGTATTCCCCAAATGCTTGGCCCCAGCTATAGCATTCTGCACACAGAGAAATATACAGATTTACCCTTACCTGGACGACTGCCTCATTCAGGCAGACTAGAAAGAAAAGTTGCTCCAGGACCTTCTCTTTGTCAAATCACTCCTAACTTCCGTAGGGTTCACCAACAACGAGAAAAAATCAAAGCAAAACCCACCAGAAAAATTGTTTCCTGGGAGCTGTGCTAGACACAGCAACCTAAATTGCCTTCCTATCCCCAGAAAAGCAGAGCTTCCTGCCTCTCTACTTCACCCAGCTGGCTTCTAGAAGTCACTTCACTGCGAGGAAGTTCCTGCAAGCCCTGGCATCTTGCATCCTTCTCATCCATCTCACCAGGCTTCACATGAGAAAGCTTCATTGGTACTTAAAGAATCTTTGGCGTCTGCTTTCTCAGTCCCTAGAGACCACTCTCCCTCTGATCCCTTATATAAGTGCCGAATTTCTCTTCTGGACAGATGCCTGTGCCATGAACAAGGGTCTTCACTTCATACTCCATCCTTCCGGACAGACCATCACCACCGACACCTCAGACATTGCTTGGGGTGCTCACCCAGCAGGCAGGTGTACCTAAGGCCTTTGGAATGCCCAGCAACTCCACTTGCACATCAACCAGAAAGAAATGATGGCAGTGCAAAAGGCTCTGACTTCCTCCCAACCCCATCTCAAGCCAGGAGTCCTCCTTATAAAAACAGACAGCACCACAGTTATGTGGTACATCAACAAGCAGGGGAGCACCCATTCCTACCCCCTATGCATGTTATCCATGGGTCTCTGGCTTACAGTCACCTCTGTGGGGCTACACCTAATTGCCCAATACTTATCAGGGATCAACAACACACCACCGGACCACCTAATCAGAAACTGACTGGACCCCACGAATGGCAGCTCCACAGAGAAATCTTTCTGCAAATCATCCAGGAGTGGGGGACCCCAGAAGTGGACCTCTTTGCCTTGTACCTCAGCCACCAGCTGCACAAGTTCTGTACCAGGGAGTATCACCTCCTAGCATGGAAGGTGAATTCCTTGACCTTCCCCTAGAGCTCCCTCTTTGTGTACGCATACCCTCCTCTGGCCCTTATTCCCGAGGCTCTGATCAAAATAAGAGAGGAGAGACCAAAGGCCATCCTCATTGCTCCAGACTGGCCCAGATAGCATTGGTACCCCTTCTTACGCAGTCTGACCTGACAGCCCCCAAAGCTGCTTCCCCTGATGTCAGACCTCTTGACCCAGGAGAGGGAGAAGGTACTGCACCCAGACCTACAGACTCTCATACTTTCAGCATGGCCAATACACTAAAAACTAACAAGGAGTCCTTGTTAAGTAAACGGGTCCTGGACATCATCACAGAGGCCAGAAGGCCCAGCACAAGAAAATCTTATGCAGGAAAATGGAAAAGATTCTGCTCCTCGAAACAATATAAAGGGGGCAGTACCTCCCAACCTTCCATCCCTCTCATCCTGGATTACCTAGCAGAGTTGCTCAATAGTGGCCTCTCTTTCTCCTCTATTAAAATCCATGCCTCGGCCATATCTGCCCATTATGATTCAGACCCACCTCTCTTCTCTCATCCTTTGATTAAGCAATTCCTCAGAGGGGCTTCTAATATCAGGCCTCCCAGAAGGCCTCCGACACCACCCTGGGACCTGAATTATCTGTTAGAGAAACTAACGTTACCTCCTTTCGAACCTGCCGCTTACACAGAATTGAAATATCTCTCTTGGAAGACTGCCTTCCTACTAGCTATCACCCCAGCCAGAAGGGTTTCGGAACTTCAAGCTCTCATGGCTGGCGAGCCCTTCATAATTTTCCATGCAGAAAGAGTCTCCCTGAGGACTAACCCCTCATTTTTATGCCCAAGGTGGTATCTGATACGACCCTTAACCAGGCCATATGCCTTCCCACCATTTTTCCTAACCCTTTAAACAAGGGGGAAAGAATTCTACACTCACTAGACATACATAGACAACTCGGATACTATCTGGACTACTAAGCCATTCAGAAAAACAGACCAGCTTCTTGTAAGCTTTGCCCTAGGGGTAGAGGGGAAGCCCATCTCCAAACAAACCATTTTCATATGGATTTCACACTGTATCCTTTTTTGCTACAGACTACATGGGAAACTCATCCCTAAGTCTAAGACAACCTCCACTTCCTCTCCTTTCCTCAGAGGATTACCTACCAGGGACATTTTGGAAGCGGCCTCCTGGACCTATGTCCATACCTGTACAAAATATTACCACCTACCTCTCTTTTCTTAGTCAAGGGCAGGGTTTGCCTCTGCAATTCTGCAGGTCCTCCTGACCCATACCTAGGACTCAACCTATCCTTCCACCCTTTACCTCAGCTTTGGGAATCCTCCCACAGGTGATGACTGCAGCAGTGAAACACAAAGAACATAGAACAGTTGTGTACACTTACCATAAATGTAGATGTTCGAGTGTATTCACTGTTGCAGTCTCAGTTTCCCTCCCTCCAGCCCCCATTTAACAACTTCCCCTAGGGGGACACAAGCTTCCCAAGGTGGCTTTTAGTCTCCAGAACCACTTCTCTCTTTTCCCTTGTGCTTCTGACGGGTTAGGGCAAGAAAAACTGATGTAATGATGTCGGCTGCCTTGCCTTATAGCATTGACAACCTGATGTCAGACTACAGGCGATGGCAACCGGCACACAAAAACATTGACTCTGGTATTCAGGCCGACCGAGGGCTACCACAGCAGGGATACCCCACAGGTGATGACTGCAACAGTGAATACACTCGAAAATCTACATTTATGGTAAGTGTACAACTGTACTTTCTAGTGGCCTTTACCTCTGCTAGAAGAACTTCAAGCATTGTCATCTAAGCCTCCATACTCTATCTTTCATAAGGATAGAGTCGCATTCCATACTAATGCGTCTTTCCTTCCCAAGGTGATGTCAGAATCCAGTATCAGTCACTCCATTAATTTGCCAGTATTCTTTCCTAAATTTGCAAACAAAGGTGAATATATGTTGCATTTATTGGATGTTCACAGACAAATACATTTTTACTTACATAGGACAAAAATTAGGAACACAGATCAATTATTTGTCTCCTTTGCAGATTTGAAATTGGGCAAACCAGTTACGAAAGTAACTCTAGCCAGATTGCTGACGGATTGCATTTCTTTTATCTATAATAAGTTAGGTCTAACCTTGACAAAACCCCTAAGGGGCCCATTCATCCAAGTCAGCATTTTCAGTGTTTCTATCAAGAGCTTTCATGGATGACATGTGTGGCCACAAGTTGGTCCAATCCTCATACCTTTATTACTCACTACAAATTGGGTCTGGTCTTGAGAAGAGCAGCTTTTGGCTCAACTGTGTTCAGGAATATCCTTCCTTAGAGTCCACCCAGGATTTTAGGTAGCTGGGGACTCTGTCCCAACAGTTGAGGATAGAATGAAAGTTGACACTGTCAGGTAAAGAAGTTATGTACTTGCCATAACGTTTCATATGTGTTGCCCATTTTCATTCTTCCTCAACTTACCCTCCCCCCCAATTCTGGAAGAACGATATATTGTAAGGCCATCACTGTTAATGTTGAGCTCCAGATAAAGTTCCTTCTATAGGATTTACACACACACACACACACACTAGCAGGTGTTACTTCATGGTAACTCAGTAAACAAGATCTGAGATATGTTAGGGATTGGTGCATTGTTGGTAAGGGAGAAGCTGGAGAGATTTTTGGTTGCCACAAGCTTTGGTAACGGCCAAATCAGATTAGAGGATTGGATTCAAACCCAACAGTTGAGGAAGAATGAAATGGACAACACAGATGAAACATTATGGTAAGTACATAACTTTTATCAGTACCTAAAAATTCACACAGAATCCAAACCAATATTATTTGATATGTGCATCCAAATCACTGTTTCACTGTATATTTTATTGTACCTCAGAATGGCCATGATAGGTACACAGCACATAGTCACATTTGATTTTCAGTCTTGTTGCTTTGTTTGCACAGTACAGACTGTGGCCCTAAAGTGTTGCAGTCTAGATGTAATAAGTGATTTCTTTTCTGCAGTTATTGCATTGATGGCAGTACAAGTCACTGACTTCTTAGCCTGTGTTTGGAAATAGCATCAGTGTTTCTTTTCAGAGTTACTGTGATTAGTGTTGTGTTTAAACCGCTAAAAAGTCTTTCATGTTACATTTATGCCTTCTCTAGTGTTACACAAGTAAATTACTGGGTTTTGTTACTTATTTAAAGTTGTACTACTAAGTCGTTTTCAGACCGTACCCAATGCTGGCACATAAGTCAAGTCTAACAACACCGACATTTGACCTTGTGTACCTGGGATGGGTGATTAAAGGGTTGTTAAGTTATTTCAGTCCCTGAAAATGTTAATGGAAGATAGCTAAAGAATAAATTGATGCAGCTTTTATAAAGTGGTTACATGGTATGCGCCAGGATGAATTCGTAACATGAGGGTCATACCAGTCAAATCTGGTATAATATTGCAACTGGCTAATGAGAAAGACTGAGGAGAGTGAATGTAGGCACATTATTTGCCTTTATGTCAACAGAGAAGATAAGGTAAATTGAGCAGGTGAGGTAAGGGGTGGTGTGTGTAGTAATTATGGTGTCTAGGAATCTATTAGGTGTATGAATTCAAATTGATTGGAGCAGGATGATTTTCTGAAAGTAGAAGAGTAAGAATGGGGCACCAGAGTAGGCTGTGACCACTGTTCTGTATCTGATATTTCAAGTAAGATTGGAGAGGATATAAATGGGCTCGTTAACATGCATCCATGTGCCCTTTAATCAGAATGGCTGACTGGAAATTGAACAAATAAGATTTTGGTAGATGTTGACCTTTTCCTGATGTGCTAAACCAGAGTTGTATTTGTACCAGCAGTATTTTTAAAATTGACCAATTTGACAGAATGTCTTTTGGTCATTTACTTTTGGCTGTGGCTGTTCCTGCCTAAGGTAACCTGATTTCTGTCTGGCGTACCAAAGCCAAAAAGTTCCTGATGCACCATACATCCAGCGTATGACCTCACCCTGCAGTCATTGGATAAATGAGCAGATGTAGGGGAGATCCTTGGGCTGTGCCTTCAAATGGTCCATTGAAATTAGTGCACTACCCTGGTAAACAAATATAAATAGACTATCCGCCACCAGTCTGAATGCAGGATCATTCCTCCTGTCAGTCTGAAAACCATGTTGTCGTTGATGTTACCTTTGCCTAGACTTAGATAAATACCCCATTGGGAAACCTTTTTTCTTGCCTTTTTACTTAACATTTGTTTGTCGGCTAAGAGGGGGAAGTGTTACTGTGGAAGGCAGATCCATTGTAAAGACCACCACTCCCAGTGTCTGTTTTGTTTAGGGGCTGAGAACAATTACAGAAGTTGTAAAAAAAAAATTTGTCAGTTGTTCATTCCAAAATCCATCAGTCAGACTTTCCTACTTTAGTACTTATTTAGTAATGTAGCATCTGAAGCACCTCATGCAAAACAAAATGGCAGAACTATCTTCTTCAGACGTCTCCGTCATAGGTCCATAGGTAGGTACTAGACTTTCGGCCCTGGGGCCTATATAAGCCTAGCCAAAAAGGTTCCCTGGCTTTCGCCACCCAAGAAAATTATTTTCCTGTGCCCCTGTGAGCAATGCTGCAGAAGTGATCCCTGGGGTGAATTTTCTATTTCCCATCCAGTCATCAAGGTTTTTCTTAGAGGGCCAATGAATGGGTAGTTTGTTCCAGAGTATGGGAAGTATCTGGGACAGGAATCTAAAACTTAAAAGAAATTCAAGAAACTAGAGTTTGAATCTTCAGCTGCACAGTCGAATCTTCCTGGGCAGCAGGACTTTTAAAATGAACAAATTTGGCAAAATGTAATGTAGTCATTTACTTCTGGGTGGTGCTGTTTCACTGAAAAAGGCATTTGATCACATCGTGGACAGTAATAAACTTACTTGCACCTAATGTCAAGGTGGTAGTCAGAATGTTCAGAAGAGAGAAGGACTTACAAATAAAACCAAAATCTCAAGATAGCCAAGGTGTACCAAAATAAAGATAACCAGTAATATCCAATGTATATCAGGAACACGCTGTTTTCACCACAAAAAGTTTTATTAAAACAAGCAGTAAAATCTAAATGCAAAGCTTTCGAGACAAGTTATTTATCAATGCTTCAATGGTAGTAACTGTATAAAAGTTCACTTAAATACATATAGCATCAGTTAACTCAGTCAGCTAGCCAGTAACCCATCAAAAATAATTATTGCATTGTTAAAGGTATACAGTGACTCATATACACCGCCCAAAATCAAATAGCATAAATTACCCATAAACTTATAAAACATTAACTATATCACTATATAAATTATATACAGTCATGTCTAACTTTCAAAACTGACTTAACACTGTGCTGACAATTAAGACCTGGTAGCACATCTGTCCTTAAATAGGATGTACAGTAGATGTTTGGTCAAGTTCTAGAAGTAAATAGACGTGTCAAGTTAAGGTCACAGATGCATTTTGCTGTACAAAAAAAACTATAATATATGTAACAGAAGATGGTATTCCAATTACTGCGTCCTTAAAGTTGCTCAGAACAGTATAGAAATGTTATGCTAAAGTTTAAGTCCTGGGTTGTTTTGTGTGTGTGTGTGTGTGTGTGTGTGTGTGTGTGTGTGTGTGTGGGGGCATAATCAGGAAAACTAAGCATTAGACACATCATTAGTAACACTTAAAAGGGATTTTTATTTGCAGTTATACATGTCTGAATACATTGATGGCCACACTGGGTTGTTCATTGGTTTCACAGAAGGGATGTCATTGAATGGACTTGAGTGACACGAGACTTGCTGTATATCAGTAATTTGGAAGGGAGGGGTAGAGGAAGTAGAAGGGGGGCACAGTTTCAGATTGGAGGAGCTTGCACTGGACGTCAAGACATTTTTTACAGAGCAGCAAAGTTAATAAATGGAACAAATTCAGAAAGTAGACAACATAGGGCACTACAAAGAAGCATGAGATAGATTTTTGAATAGTTGCATATAGGGGTGGGTCCTTGAAGGCCAGCTGCTCAGTCGGATACATGGCTTTGTAACACTTTTCATTACCTTTTTGTGTTCATAAAAAGAACACTGTGTGCTACATTTCTGTTAACTGTATAATTAAGAAAAATACTTTTGTGGTTTGCTTTTGCTAGTGTGATGGCATGCGCTCTGTAACAAAGTTTTTCTATATATTACATAATAATGATGAGAAAGTTAAGTTTATTTTAATTAAAGAAAATGATGAAAAGCATTGCAGCTTAACCAGAGTTTCGTTGGTCTGTAACGGTAAAAGTTGATGTTTTGGTTATAACAATTACATTGTAGGTGGACAACAACAGGTTATCCGTGGAGTGTGAAGATCCAGCCATTATTGTGTATGAACACATAGACAACAAGTGGAAACGAAGAGATATGCACAGGTGTGTTGGGTTGTTATACGTCTATTTATTTTTCCTGAGCATAATTAATGGTTGACTTTTATGTCTGAATGATAGGTACTGTGTACTTTTCATAGTATCATTTGTGTACAGATATACACCCATTCCCTTCATACAGATCAGCGGGCTAGCATTAACTGTAAAGCAATCTCTTGAATAACGTTTTTCCTTCAGGAAGATAATTTCTTTGAAGATGCCCACTATGATATGGAAGGAGTGAATGTGGAGCAAATGCACATAACTAGCATCAGTGAAAAGGATTAATTATTTTCAGTCAAAATAGATATTGTGATTTCACATGTTTCCCTGTGTATAAACATAATCTCATGCATTCACTTTGATTCTAGCTTCTGGGTTGTGCTGCTCTTAATGTGTTGATGTGATTGTAGTAGATGCCTCTGAATAAGAGTTTTGTACCTTTTGGACAGTGTCAAACAGGTGTGGGGTGATGCCAGGCCTTCCTGTTGACCTGACTAGGCTAAGGATACCACACTTCCATTGGCTGCACAACAGAAGCAAGTAACCCGTGGGCTGAAAAGATAAAGAATGTAAATGTGTAACAGATAGTATTTTTATGTCCCATCATGCCTTGCACTGTCAGTGGATATATTAGTCTCTGGCCATTCAGCTTTAATGAATGAAGAAGAGCTTCTTAATTTTCGGTTCCAGCAGAAACTGGATCGACCACAGAAGTACCAGCTGATGTAGGAACTGGTTAAAGTACTGCTTCTAGAGAGTACTGCTTCAAAGGTTTTTATCATAGTATCCATTATTGCATTCCTCACTTCTTAGGATATTCTGCCATGCAGGTATTCGTAGTTGGCCAGTCTTCCAGAGTTTTACCCTCCCCCAGTGATTCAGCTGAAGCTTTCCCACAAAGGTATGAGCATACCAGTGGTATAAGGAAGTTCTGGCCAGTGCTATCTTCAGATCTTCCTTGCCATGCAGCTAGCATTGTCATGTATGCTTTTCAGCACATGCAGAATACATCGGTCAGCCTACTTCCAGAAGCCAGACAAGTATCCCAAAGGGATTTTTTTTTCTCTTCTCTAATTGATAATTGTTGACCTAGCTATTATCTGACTTTGGTTCTGAATGTAGTGTACAGGAAGTTGTTAGGTCAATAATATTGTGATATGTGAAAGTCGAATTTTACATAAAGACTTCAGCAGTAAATGTCTGTTTTGCCTCAGTCCAGAGCATATCATCTGTTTTCCACACTGCACATCTTTCACTTCTGAGGACATCCCATCAGCAGTGGAAAGTCTTTCTGTGAGTTTAATCCCCTAAAAGGGTCATCAACAAAGGCTTCAAGAAGCCTCTTGCCCAAGAAAAAGAAGTGTCAGAGCACATTACTGATGACTTGGTTTACCTAGGTCAGTAATTTTCCACCAAGGCTTCTGGCAAAACTGCTTTGCAGGTACCCATGCTTTAGTACTATTATGCCCTCCCAGAACATCATGCCAGAGATCCCTTTGGCATCAGAGGCTTGTATCATGATTACTGAAGACAAAGACATGACCCTCGGGATTTTGATATGTTTCCTAAATTCAAGAGACCTGAGCTGGAGATTCACTTGGTGTTTGAGACTCCCTCTAAAACCTAACTCTGACTCTTAATCTGATGAGCTGTCCTATTTATTCAGTTCTCATTGGTTGAGACCTTTGACTCAGACACTGAAGATACCCTGTCCTGTACTTTACCACCAGATGATTTTTTGTCTGGAGAACCCTTTATAGGATGAAGAAACTTTTCAATGAGAATTCAGGAAGTACTCTGAAGATCAACAGAGAGATGGGGCTTGCTTGGGTTTGGATGAATGTAGGACACTAGCAGTTCCTGTAGTGCTAAATGCCCCGAAAGATGTTTTTTCATAGTGCATCACTAGAGTCTGACTCCTTTCACTGCTCCCAGGAAACCTGACCAATTTTCCTGTTGTCATGAATGCAGACAAATGCCTTTACAGGAATCATTTGAAAGATTCAGATGTGGTATTTCTATCTCCCATTAAGGGAGCATCCTTGGCTGCTACCAGGAATTTTTCCAAATGATGTAAAACAAAGTTCTAGATATATTTAAGAAAGTGTATATAGTGATCTATTTTTCTTCAGAATTTTGAACTACCGATCTTACATACAAACAAACCCTGTTGGAGAAAATTAGGACTAAGGTATAGGGGATCAGGAAAAATTGTATGAAATGAGGTGCTCAGTTTGTGACCTATCTTTTTAAGTTGGAAAGCAGTGTAAGAAATACAGCTATAATGCAGTTGTTAAATCATGCAAGATAGTAGCTATAGAATCAGATATTAGGAGACATGCCTAGCTGAGGACCATGCCCCTGCAAGACAATGTAAAGATGGCAATCCTAAATGTCCTAATGAGTAAGATTCTCCTTTCTGAAGCCCCAGCTTGTGAGGTTTGCAAGAAACTGCAGTAAAAGGAGAAAACCACATGGTCTATTAGAAACTGTTTTCAGACCTCTGCCTAGGTATACCAGGAATTGTCCTACCAAGACCCAGCCTTTCAGTCACAAGACAGGTTCACACCAGATTTGGAAAGGAGGGGGTGTGAAAAGAATGGCAGGTTGAACCCAGAGAGAAGCCTGGAGACTCCCAGAGCAATCAACCAAGACTCATCCAATCTGCACCTAATCCCATTCTCCCCTCCAAGACCACCCCATCTCACATCCCAACCTAGACTTCCCTCCTCACAGTAAGTTGAAGGGTACACAAGACCAGTGAGTTCTAAGCCTCAAAAAAGAAAAAGAAAAAAATTCAGTTCCTGGAAACGCCTCTTTTCAGGGGTATAGCTCCAGTATCCATAGTGGATCTTATTCTGCAAGATATGTCAAACGTGTTAGACACAGGGTCCATAGAAAGTTTCTCCATTGAAGTATAAGATCAAGAACTGTACTCAAAGCTTTTCCTAGTACCAAGAAAAGTCTGTCTTTAGAGGCCCATTCTAGACCATTCTCATCTAACACAATCTCTAAAGGGCTGCAAGTTCAAAATGCTTTCCTTGTAATGACTCCCACTTCTACCTCGGGTGCCTTCATGGTTACTCTAGACCTGAAAGACATCTACCTAAATATCCCCATAGCCAAAAATTACAGAAGGCTAGTAAGGTTTACAGCAGCGGGGGAGTTCTAACCAGTTCATTGCCTTGCCTTTTGGCATGCCTGGCTCCAGTAGTAGATTGTTGCAGGAGGGCATTCATGTTTACATGTATTGAGACAATTGACTGATCCTAGCAGAGTCCTATGAGAGCTCCAGAGACTCTCTGGTCTACACCATAAACTGTTTCAGAGACTTGGGCCTATCAGCAGAGAAAACTCATTCCTGCCCTACTCTCAAAGTGATTTTCCGTGGAGTGTGCCTGGATACCTCTCCATGTGCAGCCTTCCCCCCTTAGGAGAAACTTGAAACTACTGACCGAGTACTGTAGCTGTACTACACAGAAAGAAGAAATCATAGCCAAGGGGAGTACTTGAGGCTGCTAGGGTACCAGGCAGCATACATTTTAATGGTTCCTTTAGCATGCTTACACATAGGGAAGCTGGTATTCGAGGGACAGGTGGTGCTTGCACAAATTGTATTTCTTCTGCCATGAATAAAAAGAAATGTCATGGTGAAGCCAGCAGTGTGCCCAGAAGAGGGGGACCCCCTTCTTGATTCCCCAGCCAACCGTAATTCTGATCACAAACTTGTCAGACAGCATGGAGAGCTCGTATGGAAAATCTTCCAAGTGCAAATGACTTGGGAGGACAGGCTGAAAAAGCACACACAAACATAAAGGGGATAATGGCACTCATCCTGACCATGAAAGCATTCCTCCTTGTCTTGAAGGAGGAAATGCAACAAGTGAAAACAGATGATACCATAGTCGTGGTACATAAACTGGGAGAAAATTGCTCCAACTATGCAAGCCTGGGAAAAATACAAAAATACTGCAAAAAAGAGTGTGTCTCTGATTGCCACTGGTGCCCATGAGTACAGAATGTAGTAGTGGGTAGATTGAGCAGTTCCCAATCAGACCTCCAAGAATGGATATTAAAGAAAGATGTATTTCTGGATCGTACCGGGCGATGGGGTGCACTGGACGTAGACCTGTTTGCCTCATATCTGATCAGACAGCCAAGGTAGTTTTGCACCAGGGTGGAAATGCCAGGAGCATGGAGGACAGATGCCTTCTCACTAGACTGAACAAATCAGTTAATTTATGCTTTTCCTCTCATATCTTTGACCCCTGGGTACTCTGAGTGGAGAAGGAAAGACCAAAAATGGTACTCCTACCACCTCTGTGGCCAAGACAAACACTGGTTTCTTCTGTACAATCTGGCAAAAAGAAATTATGACATGTTTGAGAAGTTAAGAAGTTGATGAGAACAGGAATATAGACACAAGCAATAGTTTCTTGCTACACCCCAACCTGGCCACACTAAGTGCTGATAGCTTGAAAGACCTCACGTTGATTTCAGACAGGCACAGAAATTCAGAAGACATGCTAAATATGCTAAATATTATGGAGAAGGATAAGAAACCCAACACAAGAAAATTTTACCTAGCAAAGTAGAAAAGATAATCATTCTGGTGCCAATCCAGGGACCTCAACCTTGGATAGGCTGTAGTGGCTTTGGTCATGGCATAACTGTCAGACATTTATAAATCTGGTTTAGTTTACACCTCTGTAAAAGTGCATGCTTTGCTCTGAAGCTATGTACTCGTAGCATATTCCTTGTATTGTAGGCCTTCATTTAATCAGTTCTTCACAGGGATCATCCATCTCACACTACCTAAAAGGCAGATTGCTCCACTATGTTCTCTCTGCTGTGTCCTAAAGAAGCTAACTTTGTCCCTTTCTAACAAACAGCATTATCCTCTTGGTTCCTGCCTTGAAAGACTGATTTTGGCAGCAATCACTTAAGCTGCATTGTTCTCCGTACTCCAAGCCTTAATGTGGTGCAAAGAGCTGTTCCTAGTAATCCATCAGGACAGAGCAGCTCTGAGTACTAACCTCTCTTTTGTGCCAAAGGTGGGTTCAGAATTAACACTTAAGCAGACTATACAGTTATCAGTTTTCTTTCCAAAGCCTCAAAACTCAGTGGAAAGAACCATCCATTCCCTGGATATGAATAGATGTCTGTGACCTGTGTAAACAGAATCTCAGGTAAGCCTGATTAGTTGTTTGTCTTATTTGCAAAAGGAAAAGAGGTTAGACTAGTAAACAAGCAAACCATGTCCAAATAGCTAACACACTGCATCTCACTCTCTCTCTCTGTATCGCTCTGTCTGCGTCTGTCACCATCAGAATGGGAAACTGGTCCCAAGCAGTATAAGGGCCAATTGCAGTAGTGCCTCAGCAGCTACCACAACATTTCTTGGGGGGGGGGGGGCAGAGGTACCACCCAGGCCTCAAAACATTACAGTCTCAAGGTCGTAACTGTGGCAAAGGCAGAATTTCCTTCTGCTCTGATGGTGGGCCTTATATCCAACCATCAGAGCAGAAGGAAATTCTGCTCTGATGGTGGGCCTTATATCCAACTAATCTGTCATCATCTTTAGTGTTCACTGTTTTGTGAATATTCCCAAGAAGTGAGGACTTCAGCCGGGAAGAATATGATGAATATAGTACAGTTTCATTAGGAGTTTGGCATACATGGCAGTCCTCCTTTCCCAAGGGCATACCTTCCCCTTCAGTGCCCTGTCAGGCATTCCTGCTTTGCTTGTTGTCTTCCTAAAGTTAGGAGATAGGGTTTCTATGGGATGGACTTGAGCCAGTTGTGGGACATTCCTCCTACTCCTCCTGGCTGTAGCACGGGGGTTGCCCCCCCTGGCTTTTGACTTGAGGCAAGAAAGTTCTAAAGCTGACTGTGATCAATAATATCCTCTAGAGTCTATTCAAAATGATTGAACAAAACAAAAAAAGTTGAAACTGCAAACATAGAAACACTACTATGCATGCACTAAGCAGCAACATGTCCCCACATACACTGCTAATATCAAAAACTGTCTGGGAAAGGGCATATTCCACATACCAAAAACTGTCAGATGTTGTACACCTATTGACTGTGTGCTTAAGTCAACCAAATTATGTTACTAAACAGATGTCTACCAAACCAGTATTCAAAGATTCAGTTCCATTCATTACCACAAACGTACTCGTGCCCTGGCTTTGGATGAAGCTGTGGGGGAGAGTAGAGCTGTAGAAGTTTGTCTGGCTGTGTGCTACATGAATGGCAAGATAACCCAAGAAGTGAGGACTGCTGTGGTGAAACTACTCTAAACCTCTACAGTTAAGGTAATTTCCTAACACAACTGTACTATCTTTATGTTGTTTGCTTAATATCCCAGATGATGCCCCCATGCCCTTACAGATTTGAATACTCTTTCTATTCAATTTTTCTTAATTTCTGACTTTCCTGGGGGCATAGAAAAACATTTTAGCTTTTCTTGAGACTCCTTGCTGATAGTAATTACTGAGGGTGTATGGAGCCAGGTCAGCCTGTCTGTAAATGATAATTTGAAGGAAGGAATGAGACTTATGACTGGTAGAAAGTAACTCTGTAGAATGATTTGTAGCAAAATACTGAGGGTGAATGTCCATAACCTACACTGGAATGGCATCCTTCATGTATACCACATAAATGAATATCCTCTGAAGGTTATTAAAATAGTGCTTTGGATGTTGCAGTCATTGAGTTGGGCATGCCGCATCCAATACTACCCTATGTTATATTAGCACAGAATTCCCCTTTAAAAGAAGAAAATCCTATTAATAAATTGATCATAGGATCATAGAAGGTTACAAGGCTAATGGCCCTGGGGCCCTTACAAGCCTAGCCAAGAGTTTGTCCCCAAAAGAAACCTCAGTCAGCACCTGTCACCCCTGTCAATGAGGGAAACAGGTGAAACCCCTGGGACAAATATGTGGTTTCCCATCCACTCATCAAGGTTGTGCTTGAAGAGATATCCATCATATTGATCACTGCTGCAGTAGCTTTAGCTTTATGGATTATATCCTGCCAAGGATGTAATGCCCATCCAGCTGCCAAAGCTTCAGGGTACCTTCCACATGCCCAGGCTGTCAAGCAGCAAAAGCTGAGGTAAGACAAGTTTGGGCATGAAGCTCTTCAGAGCTTTACTGCTGCTGAAGAGTATACTCCTCTGAGGCTTTTGAGGATGGATGTTCGGCTTGTGCTTTCCTTTGCTGGGCAGACAAGTTCACTTTGGTGAGAGAAAGCTTCCATTTTATTTTTAATTTATTGTTGTTTTATTACCTTCCACTTCCGGAAAGTTATTTTAAAGCTAGGAGTGTTGTGTTTTAATCAACTGTCTTGAGACTGTAACTCTTTTAATTGGGGCACTGATTTTTTTTGTAAGTTTAAAAGTAGTGCTAGCTATTTGAAAACATATTTTCTGTGGAGAAATTGTTTTTTTTTTTTTTGTCTGTTTCTTTGTGGGGTTAGCATAGTGTTTGAAAATGCTTTTTATCCATGTAACTTTTGTTAACTGGTAGTTTTACCAGCATTTGCTGCTTGTTTTCCCTGGGAAAGAGGCACCATTTTGGGCTTAAACAGAACAGCTACCAGTCCCATAGTTGGTGCTTTGTCCAAACACAAAAAGAAAAGGTTAAGTAAACATCCTTTTGCACCACAGCAGGCAGCAGTTTGCTTCAGCCACAGGTGAGTGAAACTGCTGTCGTCATTTGTTGCACCTCAGACCACTCATCTTTTACCTTGGATCCCACTGGTGTAGCACCTTCAGTCCCTATGGACTGAGGCTTAGCCACATCCTCTGTGGCCATTGGAGTCCACTCAGTGAGCAAAGGAGTGCCAATCGTGTCAGTCCTGGGGCAGGGAGCAAGGGTTTCCCTGTTGTGCCAATCCTTAGGGAAGCAGCTGCTGCCATTAGTAACATGGTTGGCCCCATTATTCCTGTAAAAAAGAAACTGAAATCCAAGCATGTATCTACTCCTCCTCAAATTTATTCATGCTGGAGTAGTTTACTGGGTTCGGTTCAGGCACAAGGTTTAATTCAGGCTGTTGATCCTTGTTTAAAGTGGTTTCTGGTAAAAGAGAGATTCCTGTTTTCCTGAAGAGATTCAAGATTTGAATCTGAAAAGGAAGATGCAGGGATAGATTCAGGGTTTTTCCCTCAGGTTTCTAATTCAGAGTCAGTTTTGACCTCAGTTTGACCCTCCTTGTGGTGGGGGTCTTTTTCTCTGAGGCTATTGCTAGAATATGCCATTGTTTTCAGTGGGAGAACCCCGAGGTTTCTTATTCCCTCAAAAAATACTACGAGTTTTGCAGAAGGATTTTACAGAACCTTCATCAATTCCTCCTGTTCTCTCAGCTTTTGAGGATGTGTATGTTACTGCCTGCAGTTTTCCTGTTAATCAGCTAGGTGCCCCTAAAAAGTCAGCTAGCATGCATAAAATTCCTCAGTCTTTTAAATTTTTGTACATTATTCCCAAACCTGACCGCAGCAGCTATAGCCTTAGTTGACCACACTGCTGCTAAGCACTTAGTTAATTCTAATCCTACTGTTTCTGATAAGGATGTGGAAATATTTTTTTAGGTAGATGCAAATGTTGGAGGTGTGATGGTAAAGAAAGAGGTAATTGAGGACATGTTTTTTGGGAGTGTAATGAGCTGGCAGACTTTAAAAATTCCCTGCAGACTACTCTAACAGAAATATTGAGTGAGCAAATTGGTGTAACTAAGAAAATGATTTTTTGAGCTATTATACAGATTTGGAATTGCCTAGACATAGTAAGACCTTGCCTAGTTTAATCCTGGTGGCTGCCAAAAAAGCAATTACTGAAAAATGGAAATCAAAGTCTAAACCAACTGTAGTAGAAGTACTGAATATAGTAACAGGAAAAAAAAAAAACAAATGGAAGTGGGATCTTTAGAAAAGGATAGGAGCAAATTACATAGAAAAAATTGGAACTGTGGGAACAATAATGTTTTGGAGGAAGAATGAGGTTTAACGGAAGGCAGGAATTGAATGAGCTTTGTAATGTTTGACTGAAAACAATATGGTTTGTTTTCATTTATATAAATGTATGATTGCTTATGTCACAATTGATAATTTAATAAAGATGTTTCCTGTTTAAAAAAGGATTGGGAAATTGTTAGGCATAGGAAAAAGTGTATACTTTTGCAACTTTGGATTTCAGAATTTTGAATGCGAAGTATCAGGTTCGTATGTTAGCTCGTTCTGACAAAACATTCCTCAGCTTCACAATGTATTTGCAGTTTGTTTTTTTTTTCTTGCAAGGAAAAATCTGCTTTAAATAACTTAGTTTATTCTTTTGCACAGGTCACTATGTTGTTTTGTTTTTTTTTTTTTAATTTCTCCAAGTCTTTTGGGTTTCTAATATGACGGGAATGGACCCCATTCCTAAGTCGAAGTAGGACTAAAGTTTATGAAATTAGTATTGTTTCACTCTTTGATGTTAGCCAAACATGCTCTTCACAGCACCCGCAATGTGCCCAGTAGTGACTCCTTCTGCCGTTCGTACCGTGTTACATGAATTGGTAACATATCTAAATACGATTGTAAATTCTTTTTTATAAGACCAGTTGCTCCTACTACTATTGGAACTGTCTGGGTATCTTTCTTCCACATGGTTCTCGTTTCTGCCTGCAGATTGAGGTATTTTATGACTTTGTCACTCTCTGTATGCAAGACACTGTAGTCACTAGATGTGGCAATTTCAATGATCAATGCTACTTTTGTCTTCTTTTCTTGGACCACTATATCCTGTTTTCTGGTATCTATCTTTTGGACTGCTGGTACTGGGTGATCCCATGTGATGTAAACTTCATCATTTTCTATGATTCTCTGTGGCTCATGTTTACAGTGCTTTTCAGCCACTTCGATACCATAATGTTTGCACAATCTCCGTAACAATCTCGCCACATTATTATGCCTTTCAGTATACAGTCCATCTGCCATAAGAGAGTCGCAAACAGCAGTAAGGTGTGTGACTGTTTCTAATTCGGTTCCACAAAACCTACATATATCTGTTTCTCCCACGTGTTCAATAGACTTAGTAAACCAACGTGCATGTAGCCCACTATCTTGGGCTGCCAATATTAACCTTTCATTTCTTGATGTAAATTCACCTCTCCTTAACCATTCCTGCGTTTGTTCTTCATCAGCATGAGGCTCTTTCAGAAGTTTTTTTATACTTGCAACTATATTTATGTTTTTTTCACATTTCTTGCCTTCTCATCTGATCCTTCACCTTATATTTTTTCTTTTGTTTTTTAGCACATTAAGTTGCTGCCTGATTTTTATCCACTTCTGGTTTGATTTCCATTCCTGCTTGATGTCGATATGCTTCTACTAAATTAAGCAGAGATGTCATCTTAGATTTATTCTCCTCATGTTTCAAAACTTTCACCACATTTAGATCTTGTGAGGTCAGTAGATATGTGTGGAGTCCCATGATTGCAGATCTATACATGTAATCAATTTCAAGGAGGCCCATCCCTCTTTCAGAACGGGGAATATATAATCTTGGTATACACTGATTTTTATAAATCATTTGAGCGTGAAGCATCCTTGTTTTAATATCCAATCTATCCAACACTTTTTGGGGCCAGTCAATCACTCCAAAACTATAAGTTAGGACAGGGAGAGCAAATTGATTTATAGCTTGGATCTTGTTCCTAGGTGTCAAGCGCTGTTTTCAGGATTAATTTAAGTCTTCTAAAGTACTCCTTACTAAGCTTTATTTGAATTTGTTTATGTTTTATTGCTGAGCCTTCATCAATTCCCAAGTATTTATACACCCCCTCTTGCTCAAGTTCTTGTATATCACATTCTTGCCCCAAACTGATGTTTTCCTGGTACTGCAATTTTCCTTTTTTAAAGGTTGCTTTTGCACATTTGTCAAGACCAAATGACATTCCAATATCATCTGAAAAAGTTTTGACAACCTGTAGCTGTGCTTTCAGTTCCTCATCTGATGAGCTATACAGTTTTAACAGGAACAAACAAGAGCCAGCAACAGGTTCCCAAATGCTTTAATGAGGTAAAATAGTGTCAAAGACACATACACTCTCCATAACCTCAAACTAGTTTCGGTATAGTACCTTCTTCAGTGAGGATAACAGCCATAATAATTACATAAGACATGCTCCTTATATATACATGAACAATTAATCAACTGATAACCAAATGGTTACCCATTAATTACAAAATCAGATTTAAAGACATGCTACACAGTGAAACCTAACTAATAAGTAGGAATTCTTAAATGCACAAACAGTGCATGAATAATACAATTTAGACAACAATATAAATGTAAAGCCCAGATGTGGTGTTGAATAACTAACAAATATATATATATATTATTAATATATATATAAAAATACATATGTAAAGATACATTACAAATGGTCATTCAAACCTGGAGAAAAAAGAGCTCCCAGGTGAATAATCCAGTATTTCTCTTTCATACTTAGGACACTCTGCCAACCTGTCTGGTTGGACCTATTGCCCTGTACTTTATCAATGGCACAAAATATAAATTTAGCAGATGGATGCTTAACAGTATGTTGATATAATGCATTACTAATTTTATGAGTCCGAATTTCACTACGATGTTCTACAATTCTAGTTCGGAGGGACCTTGAGGTTTTACCCACATAAAAAGCTTGACACTGACATATGGCTAAATAAATCACCCAGCATGTTGAACAATTGGCAAATATACGTATATCAAATATCTTACTAGTATTGGCACTAGAAAATTCCTTAGTTTTATTAATACTTAAACAGGAAGTGCAATGACCACACGGGAAAGTCCCCAACAGCTCATCACCGGAAAGGGTAAGTTGTCTATATGTTGCACCTCCACTGTCCTTATGTTTATAATAAGAGAATAACGTGCCCAAGGTTTTGCCCCTCCTGTAAGAAATAGAACATTCGTCAGTTAATATATGACGAAGATGTTCATTAGCCAAAAGTATATTCCAATTGTTATTCAACACATTTCTGATCAATTGATGATTTTTCCCAAATGTGGTAATAAATCTAATAGTGTCACCTTTGTCAGTACCCCTACTCTGATATTTTAAAAGATCTGATCTAGACTGCTGATCTGTCCACAACCTGGCACTGGATATGTCCCTCATAGAATAACCTCTATCAAGAAATCTATAATTTAAATCCTGGATGGCATCTTCATGATCCTGAGGAGATGAATTAATACGTTTAAGACGCAGATATTGTGATTTAGGGATGTTGCGGATGGTGTGGCGTGGGTGCATACTAGAAGAATGAAGAAGAGTATTAAATTGTGGATACTTCCTATATATTTTAGTGCTTAGGGTATTGTCCTCATTCCGATATACCGTGACATCCAAAAAGTCAATGGTACACTTATGATATGTTATAGAGAATTCAATACCCCAAACATTGCTGTTCAAATGTTCCACAAATTCCATCAAATAGTCAACGTCCATACGCCACACCATCCAACAATCATCCAAATAACGTCTCCAAATATCCATCTCCTCTAAGTAAATGTTGTGCAAAGGATCATATATGAGACATTCCTCCAGGTATGCCATAAAGAGGTCAGCATATATGGGGGCAAAGGAAGCCCCCATAGCTGTACCTCTAAGTTGCCAATAGCAGTCACCCTGGAAGAAAAAAACATTTTTGTTCAAAACATGCTCTGATAAACATACCAGTAGCGTGTTAAATCCAGGTGGGTATAGATCAGATCTTTGAAGCCAATAGTCTAACGCCTGTAGGCCAGCCCAATGAGGGATACTCGTATAAAGGGATTTCACGTCTAAAGTACACATTATCCAATCTGGATCTAATTGTGTATCAACCACAATGTTAAGAAACTCCGTGGTATCCTGTATACGAGCTCTGACCATAGGCAATAGTGGCTTCAAATATGATGTCAGAAAAACCGATATAGGTTCTGTAAGGGATCCATGACCGGACACAATAGGTCTCCCAGGAGGAGCACTGATAGACTTGTGAATTTTGGGTAACAGATAAAGAATCTGCTTTTGTGGATCATCAACTTGAAGGTGACTGGCAGTTTTAGATGAAATAATACCTTCTTGTACTGCTTGTTGGATAAATAGATCAATCTCATGTTTAAACTGGGGTGTGGGATCTATCCTCATATGCTTATAGCATTGGGCATCAGACAACTGTCTTAATCCTTCCTGTACATAATAGTCATTATTTAGGACAACCACCGCACCCCCCTTATCCGCCTGAATGATAACAATATTATGATTTTGTCTCAATTCAAACAAAGCTTCCCTCTCTGAAGGTGTGATATTGTCCTGAGCTATATTAATATTAAAGTTGGGAAAATGTAGGTCCCTCAAAACAGCTTGTTGGAAAATCCCAACGTTTTTATTCATTGGAGGCTGGAATGTTGATTTTTTAAAAATAAAATCAGTAGATCTTTGAGTAACCTGATTACTCTGATCCTGAAAGAAAATTTTTAAATTCAACTTTCTGCAAAATTCAATAACATCAACCGATACAGAATAATGATCTGAGAAAAAACTTGGGACAAAACCCAATCCTTTATTAAGAACACAATGTTGTTCCTTAGTCAGTATATGATCAGACAAATTTAAGACATTGTCATAAGGTTGAACTATTTGTTCAGCAATGCCTGAACTAACCCCGTCATAGAGTCTGTATTTGTATCTGCTCCTATGCTTCCTCCCCCCTCGGGATTTCCCAACATGTTTAAAGGGAACTTAGATTGATTTTTCTTTTTAACAGGGGATCTGACACTGGTGCCTCCCTCGCTGTCAGTGTAGGATGACTCCTCTCCTGAGGTACTAGTGTAACTAGAGTCATGATGTTTTAAAATTGACCTAGGTCTTTTCTTTGGTTTACCCACATTTACCATTGGTCCCGCGTCCCTGAATCTAACAGTCCTTTGAACCTGAAATGGCTGACCTCTCTCATAATCCTGAATATCCCTAGTAAATTTTTTAAGTTTACGATCCTTCACCATATTGTCATAAGCCGTAAGTTCCTTGGACAACCGCTCAACACAACTGGAGTATTTGTTACTATCCTTATATTTTTGGCATTCCATACTTAAATCTTGAACTTCCTTAAGCAAAATATCTACAGTTCTTTCATAATAATCCAATAAAATCTTTACAAATACCATTGAGCCCTTCCTTAGGGCATCGTCCCATTCCTCTGTGAGTCTCTGTTCAGATCTTCCCACAAGAGGACGTAACTTAATACGAAGGCCTCTGGGTGCTAAGCCTTTATGAAAATAGGCCTTAAACAACCTTAAATGCCAAATATTAGCTCTTAGCCCTCTGAGTCCTTTGTCCAATCTACGGAATGCCAAATCACAACCCCCATCAGTATTTGGGTTGTTTATGTTTAGGTTGTTGCTTGGGGCTTCCACAAGGCCAAAAATGGCTATATCCTCCCTATCAGCACACAACCCTGATAATATATGATCCAAATCCATATTAGAAAATATGTATTGATCAGTCATCCAAGGAAGTACCCCAATTGTAACACCCAAAACAAGACAAAATTCGAGGGACGCGGATACAATGAATAAATATAATCTATCTAGACCTAGTATATATCATGAACATACTGTTCCAAATGGAATGGAGTCATCCCCCCTACACTGAGATAGAAAATAAACTATAGAACATGCCTAATATCATACTCAAAAGATGTCCAA
Organism: Protopterus annectens; assembly: GCF_019279795.1. Lineage (NCBI taxonomy): Eukaryota > Metazoa > Chordata > Ceratodontiformes > Protopteridae > Protopterus > Protopterus annectens. The sequence goes on along the minus strand of NC_056742.1, from coordinate 125,179,144 downwards.
TTGTAATTGTCAAGTCCAAAAAATTTTTATGTAGACAATATAAGAAAAAATATATAAATTTGTCACTACCTAGAATAGACAATATAAGTAATGCAATCATTAACATATGCCAAAACACATAAGTTTAAAGCATAAAAAATAGTTCTTGCAAAGAGCCCAAATCAAATGACTCCATAAAGATATTCCCATAGCATAACTAAAATAGCCATAGAATAATAATACTGCTAGAGGATGTGCTGAGCCAAATGTTGTCAACTCAATAAGAGTCCATCACTAATAATAGCTGACATTAATAAAGTTCTATCCACAAACAGTCATAATGTTACAAAAATGAAAATGTCTATAAAGTAATGGGCATGACCACAATAAATGTGATCAAATCACAAAATATACCCAAACTTGTAGGGTTAAACACACATATACTATAATGCTGTATGATTACCCTGTTATATAGTCCTTGTATAACAATTGTACATGAGTATCATAATTTACCAAGGCCCATATAATATAGAAGACATTTTCATTGCAAAAATATATATATATCCAGCCTAAAGGACTTGTGATATACAAAAACTCACACAATATTGTACCTAATAATCAACCAATTATATTAACAGATTGTTATAATAATAAGTACAATTTGTATAGAACTATCACAAATGCCCCCAGAGTCTTGAACTCAAGCCCCACAAAATCTGGCTGAAAAATGATTATATATCAAACCCCATTACAAAAATAAGGTCATGACATGTAATACCGAATATCAATTACATATAAGAAGAGTACATGTATTCTTAGAGCATACAAGCCCAAACTTTCACATATAACCCTTCTGACTCCAATAGGACATCCGACTGTATAATCCCAGCCCCATAAACAAAATATCAATCTGGGATAGATCGAATAAAAATTCGTTAAATAGTATAACATCCAAAAGCAAACACCATCATAGCGACGGACTCTGCAAGTTCGTATTAGCAATGCCCCAGCCCAAAAAGGACATATACTGTTCCAAGCACACACAATATTATACCCATTTACAACAAATATGCCATAGGCATATCATAACAATCAATATAGATAATATGTGTGTCACACCTAGACCCCAAACGTCTAGAGAGTGAAACCCTTCTTGGAAAATAAACTCAAAAATGAGTTCGATACCTGCCCCTATGGCCAGGAAATAAGGTCATAACATCAAATATTCCATTGCCATACAAAATCGCAATAATATTGAAAAACATACATATATTATTACAACATGTTAAACATAAACATAATGTTCACATGAATCATACTTGTGACACATCTGACAGTATAATCACAACCCAATGCACAAATGTCCCAATCTGAAAGAAGAATCCAGTATTCTAGGTAGTGACAAATTTATATATTTTTTCTTATATTGTCTACACAAAAATTTTTTGACTTGACAATCACAATTGGACATCTTTTGAGTATGATATCAGGCATGTTCTATAGTTTATTTTCTATCTCAGTGTAGGGGGGATGACTCCATTCCATTCGGAACAGTATGTTCATGATATATATTAGGTCTAGATAGATTATATTTATTCATTGTATCCGCGTCCCTTGAATTTTGTCTTTTTTTGGGTCTTATAATTGGGGTACTTCCTTGGATGACTGATCAATACATATTTTCTAATATGGATTTGGACCATATATTATCAGGGTTGTGTGCTGATAGGGAGGATATAGCCATTTTTGGCCTTGTGGAAGCCCCAAGCAACAACCTAAATATAAACAACCCAAATACTGATGGGGGTTGTGATTTGGCATTCCGTAGATTGGACAAAGGACTCAGAGGGCTAAGAGCCAATATTTGGCATTTAAGGTTGTTTAAGGCCTATTTTCATAAAGGCTTAGCACCCAGAGGCCTTCGTATTAAGTTACGTCCTCTTGTGGGAAGATCTGAACAGAGACTCACAGAGGAATGGGACGATGCCCTAAGGAAGGGCTCAATGGTATTTGTAAAGATTTTATTGGATTATTATGAAAGAACTGTAGATATTTTGCTTAAGGAAGTTCAAGATTTAAGTATGGAATGCCAAAAATATAAGGATAGTAACAAATACTCCAGTTGTGTTGAGCGGTTGTCCAAGGAACTTACGGCTTATGACAATATGGTGAAGGATCGTAAACTTAAAAAATTTACTAGGGATATTCAGGATTATGAGAGAGGTCAGCCATTTCAGGTTCAAAGGACTGTTAGATTCAGGGACGCGGGACCAATGGTAAATGTGGGTAAACCAAAGAAAAGACCTAGGTCAATTTTAAAACATCATGACTCTAGTTACACTAGTACCTCAGGAGAGGAGTCATCCTACACTGACAGCGAGGGAGGCACCAGTGTCAGATCCCCTGTTAAAAAGAAAAATCAATCTAAGTTCCCTTTAAACATGTTGGGAAATCCCGAGGGGGGAGGAAGCATAGGAGCAGATACAAATACAGACTCTATGACGGGGTTAGTTCAGGCATTGCTGAACAAATAGTTCAACCTTATGACAATGTCTTAAATTTGTCTGATCATATACTGACTAAGGAACAACATTGTGTTCTTAATAAAGGATTGGGTTTTGTCCCAAGTTTTTTCTCAGATCATTATTCTGTATCGGTTGATGTTATTGAATTTTGCAGAAAGTTGAATTTAAAAATTTTCTTTCAGGATCAGAGTAATCAGGTTACTCAAAGATCTACTGATTTTATTTTTAAAAAATCAACATTCCAGCCTCCAATGAATAAAAACGTTGGGATTTTCCAACAAGCTGTTTTGAGGGACCTACATTTTCCCAACTTTAATATTAATATAGCTCAGGACAATATCACACCTTCAGAGAGGGAAGCTTTGTTTGAATTGAGACAAAATCATAATATTGTTATCATTCAGGCGGATAAGGGGGTGGTTGTCCTAAATAATGACTATTATGTACAGGAAGGATTAAGACAGTTGTCTGATGCCCAATGCTATAAGCATATGAGGATAGATCCCACACCCCAGTTTAAACATGAGATTGATCTATTTATCCAACAAGCAGTACAAGAAGGTATTATTTCATCTAAAACTGCCAGTCACCTTCAAGTTGATGATCCACAAAAGCAGATTCTTTATCTGTTACCCAAAATTCACAAGTCTATCAGTGCTCCTCCTGGGAGACCTATTGTGTCCGGTCATGGATCCCTTACAGAACCTATATCGGTTTTCTGACATCATATTTGAAGCCACTATTGCCTATGGTCAGAGCTCAGTATACAGGATACCACGGAGTTTCTTAACATTGTGGTTGATACACAATTAGATCCAGATTGGATAATGTGTACTTTAGACGTGAAATCCCTTTATACGAGTATCCCTCATTGGGCTGGCCTACAGGCGTTAGACTATTGGCTTCAAAGATCTGATCTATACCCACCTGGATTTAACACGCTACTGGTATGTTTATCAGAGCATGTTTTGAACAAAAATGTTTTTTTCTTCCAGGGTGACTGCTATTGGCAACTTAGAGGTACAGCTATGGGGGCTTCCTTTGCCCCCATATATGCTGACCTCTTTATGGCATACCTGGAGGAATGTCTCATATATGATCCTTTGCACAACATTTACTTAGAGGAGATGGATATTTGGAGACGTTATTTGGATGATTGTTGGATGGTGTGGCGTGCGGACGTTGACTATTTGATGGAATTTGTGGAACATTTGAACAGCAATGTTTGGGGTATTGAATTCTCTATAACATATCATAAGTGTACCATTGACTTTTTGGATGTCACGGTATATCGGAATGAGGACAATACCCTAAGCACTAAAATATATAGGAAGTATCCACAATTTAATACTCTTCTTCATTCTTCTAGTATGCACCCACGCCACACCATCCGCAACATCCCTAAATCACAATATCTGCGTCTTAAACGTATTAATTCATCTCCTCAGGATCATGAAGATGCCATCCAGGATTTAAATTATAGATTTCTTGATAGAGGTTATTCTATGAGGGACATATCCAGTGCCAGGTTGTGGACAGATCAGCAGTCTAGATCAGATCTTTTAAAATATCAGAGTAGGGTACTGACAAAGGTGACACTATTAGATTTATTACCACATTTGGGAAAAATCATCAATTGATCAGAAATGTGTTGAATAACAATTGGAATATACTTTTGGCTAATGAACATCTTCGTCATATATTAACTGACGAATGTTCTATTTCTTACAGGAGGGGCAAAACCTTGGGCACGTTATTCTCTTATTATAAACATAAGGACAGTGGAGGTGCAACATATAGACAACTTACCCTTTCCGGTGATGAGCTGTTGGGGACTTTCCGTGTGGTCATTGCACTTCCTGTTTAAGTATTAATAAAACTAAGGAATTTTCTAGTGCCAATACTAGTAAGATATTTGATATAATTATATTTGCCAATTGTTCAACATGCTGGGTGATTTATTTAGCCATATGTCAGTGTCAAGCTTTTTATGTGGGTAAAACCTCAAGGTCCCTCGAACTAGAATTGTAGAACATCGTAGTGAAATTCGGACTCATAAAATTAGTAATGCATTATATCAACATACTGTTAAGCATCCATCTGCTAAATTTATATTTTGTGCCATTGATAAAGTACAGGGCAATAGGTCCAACCAGACAGGTTGGCAGAGTGTCCTAAGTATGAAAGAGAAATACTGGATTATTCACCTGGGAGCTCTTTTTTCTCCAGGTTTGAATGACCATTTGTAATGTATCTTTACATATGTATTTTTATATATATATTAATAATATATATATATATATTTGTTAGTTATTCAACACCACATCTGGGCTTTACATTTATATTGTTGTCTAAATTGTATTATTCATGCACTGTTTGTGCATTTAAGAATTCCTACTTATTAGTTAGGTTTCACTGTGTAGCATGTCTTTAAATCTGATTTTGTAATTAATGGGTAACCATTTGGTTATCAGTTGATTAATTGTTCATGTATATATAAGGAGCATGTCTTATGTAATTATTATGGCTGTTATCCTCACTGAAGAAGGTACTATACCGAAACTAGTTTGAGGTTATGGAGAGTGTATGTGTCTTTGACACTATTTTACCTCATTAAAGCATTTGGGAACCTGTTGCTGGCTCTTGTTTGTTCCTGTTCTGCTGTTGGGCCGTGCAAGCTTGAACGTGCGTGGGTTAGTGTGTCACTATACAGTTTTAAGTCATCGACAAAGAGAAGATGAGAAGTCATTATACTTTGTTTTCTAGAAGCCAAATTATAGCCATGACCTAAGCTGTTAAATAAACAGCTTAATGGATTAATGGCAAGGCAAAATAGCAACGGTGACAGGGAGTCACCCTGGAATATCCCCCTTTGGATTTTTATCCCTGGGATAATAATCTGTCCTTTATCATAGCTTAATTGCAAAGTGGTCTGCCACTGTTTCATGGTTACTGTAATGTAATCAATCAGTGTAGGATGTACCTTATACATTTTTAAGCACTCTTTTTTTATCCATGAATGTGGGATACTATCAAATGCTTTTTTATAGTCAATCCATGCCATACTTAGATTTTTCCCTTTCTTACAGTTCTCCACTATAACTTTATTTAACAACAAATGATCCTTTGTTCCATATGACTTTCTTTTATTGCCCTTTTGTTCTACTGCCATAATTGAGTTTTCTTCTAAATGACTATAAACTCTGTCGGCATCAATCCCCTTGTATAGTTTATACGTCATCGGAAGAGAAGTTATTGGTCTATAATTTTTAGGGTGGCTTGCAGGTTCACTCTTAAGAGTGAGCATTGTTTTTCCTGTTAACCATTGTGGCGTCTGTTCGGGGTGTGCATATAAATAGTTCTTACTCATAGCTAGATCCTCATGTGAAGAAGTTAATACTGTAAGCCAAAAGTTAGGTACTGCATCTGGGCCTTGAGTTTTCCAGTTAGAGGCTTTTCTCAACTTTGTTTCAATCCCTCTAGCTGTTATTTCATTCCATTTCATATCCTGTACCTTTAAACTTCTTATTCTTTCTTTTACTTCTATCCATTTAGCATCTTTGTTATGTTCCACAGGATCTTCATAGATACTTCTCCAAAATGTATCTACTTCCTCTTTTTTCGGCGGTCTATCAGTTCCTTTTACCTTATTTCCCAATTCTCTATAAAACTTTTTTGGGTCATCAGTAAATTGCTTATTTTGTGCTTTTCCCTTACATTTATCTTCGTATCTTCTGAGTCTTTCCGCCTGTTTTGAAATTTTTAGTTTTTTATCTCCAATAGTGGATAATAGATCCTGGTCTGTTCTAATACTGCGCATTGCTTTTATCACATCTATTTTTCTTAATATTTTTGTTGATCTGTTCCCTCTTCTATAATCTTCTAACAATGACACGTCTTATCTTAGCTGCTTTATAGTTTTCTCTATTCGATATTTCCATGATGGTATTCACTTTCGCCCCCTTTTCCCTCGCTACCCTATGTTCCTGTGGTAGTATTTTATCAGTTATTAATTTAGCAGCACAGTAATATATTCTTTTTACTTTTGTTATATTGCATGGATGTCTATGGACAGTCCTAATTACTGTGTTCATTTGTTTTATCAAGATTTTGACTTTTGGGGTTTTATTAACCTTCTGCAGTCTATTTCTGTAATTGATCTTGATATATCTGTCTTTGTCTATTAAATCAAGCAAGTCTTCTCTTAACTCCTTTTCTTCCATACTGAGGGCACATCCCTTGTTTTCCATTTCCTGCGGGGATTCTGTAGAAAGTTCTATAGCATCTTCTTGTGGCACATTCTCTTCAATTTCATCCTGTGTCATCTGTTGTTTTGTCATATGGAAACTCACTGGCCTATCACTCCTCAACATTGACTGCATCAGTTTCCTGTTCCTTTCCTTCCTGTCTAGCTTCAAGTGAACTTTTATACTGGTTTCCTGTGGAAGGCTCCAAAATATCTTGATATGGCACCTGACCTGTTGCTTCCTTTTCACTTGTTTCACCTCAATTTGGATATCCATTGCTCTATCCTGTTGTTGTGCTTTCTGCATTTGATTTTCTACACTGAATCCTTCTCTTTGCAGCTGTTCCATTACCTCAGTTTCTATTTCTTTGACTTCTCCATTACTAATCACTTTCTCTACTTTTCCTCTTAGTCTTCTTATTTTTGTATTGTAAAATTTTCCATATCCAGATTCCTTTGCCTATATTTTTCTTCAAACATCTTTGGTGCTGCTATTTTTGTATTAGTTAGTTTTGCTTTCTCCTTTGCATAAATATTACACCATATTAAATCTCTTTTCCCTGTCCATATTTCTTCTTCACATGTCTCCTGATCATCTTGCTTTTCCTTTTTCTGGGGATTCACTCCATCGTGCTGTGATGTAGTCTGTTTTAGGCCTTCTACATTAAATCCTTCGCAGGCACTCCATAACTTCAACTTCTATTTCTTTAACTTCTACTTTACTAATCGTCTTTTCTACATTAAATCTTTGTGCTTTTAGTCTTTTTATTGTGAAATTTTCCATATCTGGATGCCTTTGCCTGTAATTTTCTTTGAATATCTTTGAAACTGCCTTCTGTATGTTAGTTAACTTGGCTTTCTCCTTTGCATAAATATTGCACCATATCAAATCTCTCTTTCCCATGTCCATATTTCTTTTTTGTATTTTTCAAATACCTCTAGGTTTTGTTGTTTATATTTTCTCACTTCCTCAGAGGCTTCTTTTTCCAAAGAGATCAAAGTTTCTTGATCTGTATACTGTTTTTCAAAAATGTATTAATGAAAGTAAATTTTTATTTGAAGCTTGTGACTATTTTTCCTGTGTAAGTATTTTTCTTTCCTCTAATTTCTCTCTTAATCGTTTTGTATAGCTTGTGCCTGGCAATTCTGGGCTTTTTACATAATAGTAACAATACATAATTTATTTCTTATCCTCAATAGTCCACTCTGTCGTCTTTATGGCTCTTCTTTGGCCAATCAATTTTTGTCATTTTTTGTGGACTACTACTTCCTTCTACAACAGGGGGGGGGGGGCATCCTCCCCCTGAGCCTGGCCTGGCCCCATTGTAGGAATGTTTCCATATTTTAGGATTCTCCACTCATTTTTTCCAGTCCTGGCACCAGTGCGCCTACCAGGATTGGGCACTTTTTTATCCTGGGTCTTGTGCACCCAGCTATCTTTTTTTCATTTTTGATTTACTCCTGTCCATGATATATGCTATATAAATACAGTCTATATATCAGTGTCGCCTTGGTGAGATTTTGTGAAAAACAGGGTCCACCTCACGAAAGATACTCACCAAGACTTGAGGATGAATTCAGTTTCAGTACTACTACACTCCTTTGCTTGCTGACTTTTCATCTCTCCATCATCATCTCCCACTATGTTGTCAGTGTATGTATGATTCTGATACTTCTTTCCAGGGCTATGGCCACTGGTACTGTTTTAAGGAGGTTTGCATGGCTGCATTCTCAGAACATTTCAGATGTTAAAAATGAGGTTTTAAATTCTTCCTTGAATAAAAATTGTGTTTGGTTCCTCTGCTGCAGAAATTATGTGTGTGTGATGAAGGAGGCAATCTGATCCGGGAAATCTCTTTTTTTCATCTGTCCTTTTCCAAATTGTCCAAGGGATTTTCTTTCTCCTGTTCCATTTTTGGCAGAAAACAGAATAAACAGTCTCAACAGAATTCAGGTAAACAGACTTAAGAAGGCATTGCAAGGGAGTTCCAAAAAGAAGTTTCTAACTTCCTAAAGCCAAGGACAGTCCAATATGTCTGAATAACTGTTCAAGGAATCTTGTGACCCACCCTGGCTCCCCCTTTTCTTCCAAAAATACTTGATCTCCGTTTTCTCTTTGGCAACAGATTGCTTCAGACGATTGGGTTCTGAATATCATTCATTAAGATTACAGATGGCAGTGGAAGGAAATTGCCCCTTCCCAGGGGGTCATTTGTTGTTCTCCAAATAAGACTCATTTTGTTTCTGTCACATGCTGTTCCAGTGAGTGATAGAACTAGTTCCTCCTCCTCACATGGGGAAAGGTTTTTATTCAAGGATGTTCCTAGTGCCAAAAAATAAAATGTTAGGAAACCAGTTCTGGATCTTTAATTCCTAACCTGTTTGTGATAGCACCCTAATTAAAAATGATGTCACTTCACAACCTATTGCCTTTTCCTCTTTCAAGTTCCCTGGTAACACTAGACTTGTAAGATCCTCATCGTCCCATCCCTGTTCATCCAGACTTCAGACATTTCTTAAGGTTTTGTATGTCTGGATTACAACATCAGTTCTCTCCCTTAACTTTTGGACTATTGACTGCACCAGGAGTGTCTACAAAGTGCTTAGCTCCAGTTACAGTTCATTGCAGGCTAAAGGGTATCCACATTTTTCCATATTTAAACCAATTGCTTATCTTTGCAGAATCTTTTTAAACTGTCTGTAATATGCGTCTCTCTCTGTCTTGTTTTCTGAGATTCCAAGAGAACCATCAAGTCTTTCTTGACTCCCTCACACAGGGTTGTGTTTTTGGAATGGCAGTGAGACACCTCAGTTCAAACAGCTTTTCTTCCACAAGAAAAAAAAATGGATCTATATCTAGATCAGTTTCTAAGGTTTTCCACTTAGACTTCAGTCACTGTGGGAAAATACCTTAGGATTTTGAGTCTCGTGGCATATCTGATTCTCATGATACCCTTGGCAAGACTCCACATGAGAAAGATACAGTGATATCTGAAATCATTTTGGTCCCATCATCAATACCCTTCATCTTTTCAAATCTCAGTGCTGGTGTTTGTCACAAGAGAAATCTTTTAGTGGATGCAGAATATCCTTAAATCAATTTCTCCCTTTCTCCCTCCCTGCTCCAAAGCAGTCAGTCACCATGAACACTTTGGACTTTGCTTGGGGAGCAATTTTAGGAGGGATACAAGTGCAGGGATATGGGACACCAAGGACAGATGTAAGCACATAAATATTTAGGAATTACTTAACCCTGATCAAGGCAATCAGCTCTGAACCATCCTTGGCCCCCAGCACATCTTCAGAGTGATTACAGAAAATACCACAGTCCTGCGGTACATTAACAAGCTAAAGGAAACCAAGTCATACTCCCTTTGCAAACTAGCCATGTTAGTTTGGGATATAGTGCCACTCCCCTTGCAAACTAGCCATGTTAGTTTGGGACATAGCTTCACAGCACAGTGTTACTCTACAGGCATTCAGAGGAAAATTATGTGGCAGACAAGCTGAGCAGGAACAGGCCAGACCCTCCACAAAAGGAAGTTAGTTCAGGGGGGGGGTTCCAGGATTTAATCCAACTATGGAGAGTTCTTGAAGTAGACATTTTTGCCTTCCTCTTTGAACAATTCACTGGCAAGATTCTTTTCCAGGACTCTGTGCAAGAAGGCATGGAAGACAGATGCCTTCTCTTTTCTTTGGGCAGAAATGTTCCTGTATGTTTTCCACCCTTTTGATTAATATCCAGGGTACTTCTGAAGATTTTGAAGGAATCCTCCAACATCACTGAGGCTGACTCCCTTCTGAACTAGATAACCATGGTTCTCCCTCCTTTCAGAAACGGACAGGGGCAATTACTACAAGCTTCATCACAGACTGGATCTACTCACAAGAACAGAGGTGTTTGAAAATGATCGATGTTGGAGTATATCAATCGACTGCCTGGATGATAAGGTCTTAATTCCTTTTAGGCACCTAATTATTGAGGATGTGCAGCAGGTACTAGTGGAGGCAAGAAAGCCTGCTACTAGAAAATAATATGTTAGCAAATAGAAGAGTTTTTCTAGTTGGTGCCAACAACATAACCAACACCCATTCGGGGCTAGTTCTCTGTTTTTACGATATTTGAGTGTTACTGTCCTGCGGTCTTTCTTTCTTCTCTATCAAGGTTCATTTGACAGCCATTTCACCATTTCTCCCCATGGATCCTCCTCTTTGAATGTGTTCTCATGTCAAAATGTTTTTGAATGCAGTTTTGCATAAGAAGCCACCAGATCTTAATTTTGTGTTGGAGAAGTTAACAGTTATTCAATTTGAATCAGCTATCCTGGCTGATTTGAGGTTCTTAACATTGGAAGATGGCTTAACTGAAGGCTCTGAATTCTGTAAGAATGGTATCTGAGTTCCAAGCTCTTGTCGGGAGTTTATCCCTATCTTGTTTTCCACTGGGATAAAGTTTCTTTGAGAACTAATGCTTCTTTTATGCTTAAAGTGGTATTTGAGTTTACTTTGTCACACTGTCCATCTCCCCATTTTCTTTCCTGAACCCAAATATGAAAGAGAAAGATGTACCTTGTATGTCCACAGACAACTAGGGTACTGTCTTGATGGAGCTAAATCTTTCAGACCAGTTGCTCATTGCTTGTAGAGGTAAGAAGGGACTACATGTGTGAAAACAAGACTATTTCCAAATGGTTGTCTAAAGCTATTACCTTTTGATCTGATATTGTCTTTTTTTCGTCTGATTCAACGTGGTTTGTCCGATCCGACCTCGGCATCTTGTACCAAAGCAATGGATCCAAGCGCTCGTACTCCTCTCCTACTCACAGTTCCCCTCTCCTGCCTGAATTATCTCAGATTTCATTTGCCACTTGTCTAACCAGACTTGTGGACCAAGAGCTCCATTCAGTTTCATAAGTGAAGCTGTTCTGTTTTCAGATATTTAGCATAATTATTAGGATTTAGTAGTGTTAGTTTTTTTCTAATAGTCAAACATTAGATTAGTATGTTTTCATGTTTTTTGTTGTGTTTTCTTAGGCTTAATTGTTAGGTACTTAAGATTACTTAGATTTAGCTTAAAAATACTTGAGTACGTAGATGTCTGATAAGTCTACAGGCTTCAAGAAATGTTCCTCCTGTGGACATAAAATCCCACATCAAGACCCACATTCGTGGTGTGTATACTGTTCAGGGCCTTCTCACTTGCAGGATTCTTGTTCAGTTTGTGCTGCATTTGGCACCAAGGCCCTCCAAGGAAGAAAGGAGAAGCTCATTTAGAAAGGGCTTATTCCATCTCAAACAGGGTCCAAATTGTCTTTGGATCAGAAGGCACCATATAGATCTCCTTCATCTTGACAGAAAGAAACAAATAGAAAAGTCTAAAAGAAAGGAGAAAGAAAAGGCAGAGACAGATCAAAAGAGAAGTCTAAGGAAAAGAGACCGGAAGACCTTTCAGACAAATCTAAGGAAAGGTCTCCTGACCTCAGCTATCAAAGGTCAGGCACCTAAGGTTTCAAGGTAGTCAGATCCTACTATCTCTGGGATCCAGACTCCCTCCCTCCCTGTAAACTTAATTTTCTCTGGAGTCTATCAGCCCGAGTCTTCACTCACCCATAATACTGAAGATCCCTTCGAGGCCTGATTCAATAGCCTCGTCTTCAAGATCTGGTTGATCCACTAGGAGTCTCACCGAGTTAAATGTTGACTGAATGATGAGGAAGATTTTGAGGACTCAGATTCAGCTGGGAATACTACAGACTCATTACAGAATCCATATTGGCATTCGCTCATTTGAATTTGGCATTCCAGGTGCAGATTGCACTATAGCGGGGATCGGGAAATGAACCCTTTCCCTTACTGTAGTGCGATCTCGGAGTTTGTATATTAAAGTATTGGGGGGGTGCAGGGGGCTTGCCCCCCTGCATAACAGTGTTTGGAGATATTCAGAAATGTCTCCTGACATTTACTGTTGTTCTGCAATTCGAAAATGGTCGAATCTGGTTTTCCAGATTACCATTTTTGATATGTTTTTTGGCAACATGTTTTGTTTCAGTATTTAAAGTTGCAGAACAGTGCAATTGTACAAATGCCTTTCTAACAAATGAAGGTATACCGTTATCTTCACAGGTTCTTCCCTAACAAGACATCCAACTTCAAGGGGCAGAGCAAACAAAATTCCCATCCTAACAAGAGTCAGGCTATTAAGAGGAAATGGCAAATTAAAGGAGATTCCTTTCTCAAAAATAATCTGTCACCTGCTAAACAGTGACTATGCCGAAACGCAGGCATTCCATCTCTTCCTCCTATTCCCCTTCACCTTCTTCACAGTCTTGCACTTAATCCAGCAAGTCTCATGTAAATGGGTGCTGAGAATAATTCAGAGAGGATACTCTTGGGCAGTGGTCAGAAAATCCTCCTCCCATCAGGGGAATCCCTCCATTCCCACCAGCCCAGACACAGCTGTTCTCTCTGGTACTCCTTCACATGTTGCAAGCAGGGGTTATAGGACCAGTTCCTGCATCACAAAAAAGAAAAGGATTTTACTCCAGAATCATTTTGGTATCCAAAAAGGAACTGTTGTGGGGACCAGTGTTAAATTTTTCTTATCTAAGTGCCTTTTTGAAAGTACCCGAATTCAAACTGCTTACCCTGTAGATGGTCCTGTCCCTTTTCAGGTCCGTTGTTTCACGGTGGCTTTAGATCTGAAAGATGCTCATCACATTTCAAGTGCTACCAACTTCAGGAAATATCAGATTTTCCCTGTCTGGCTCACATTTGCTACATTATGCTTTGGGCTGTTCGCTACACCTCGAGTATTCACTAAGTGCCTAGCTCCAGTGACTGCTTACTGAAGGACCCTGGGTGTCCATATTTCCCTTATTTAGATGACTTGCTAATCTGTGCAGAGTCTGTTTCCAAGTGTTTGTAATTATTTGGCAAGGTCTTGACCCTTCTAGCTTGCCTGGGATTCATGTTGAACTTACAGAAGTCCTGTATCACGCCGTCTCAAAAAATTGTCTTCCTGAGGTGTATGATAGACGCAGAAAAAACAGTCTTTCTACCAGAAGACAAAATCCTGATTTATCAGAACATTTGCTGGGATTTCTCTCTCCAAGAAACTGCCATCACAAGAGAGTTTCTCAAAATTCTAGGCATAGTGGCATCAATGATCCTCATGATACATCTGGCCAGACTGCATATAAGAAAGCTTCAGTGGAACTTAGCAAAAAAAAAAAAAGCTGGTCCCAGCACCTTACAGTTCCATGCATCAGTGCTGGAATTTGTGAAACAAGTTACAGTGGTTGAGGGATTAGGTGTGTCCCTCTCAATCCAGGCCTGCCCTTCTCCCTCCAGAGGCTATTTTAACTAGTCTAACCAGAAGACAGACTTGTCAGATTTTGCATAGGGAGCAGTGCCCAAGGGAGATCCAAGCGCAAGGTGAATGGGGTCCTTTGGAAGCTACAAAGTGCATAAAAGTCAAAGAAATGTTAGCAGTGATTTGAGTCTTAAAAGTTCTTCAGCACTTATGGTCTCTAGGTCCCCATTTACTTGTCAGAGACAACACTACAGTCATGGAACCCTAGCAAACAGGGGGGGGGGGTAGAAGGTCTAACCCTCTTTGTTGTTGGTAATGATGGCCTGTGAACAGCCTTAAAGCAGCCTTAAAGCATTCTATGATGCTTCAGGCCTCATGCATCCCATCAGAGCAAAACATAGTGGGAGCAGATCCCAGACAAACCTCATGAGTAAAAACTCAGGACAGAGATCTTCCAGGATTTTGTCTGTATGTGGGAACACCTCAGATAGGTCTGTTTTCCTCCTTTCAAAACAGACAGTTGCAGAAATTCTGTCTGAGACTTCCTTGCAGTCATGCTTGGAGAACAGATGCATTCTTGTTCCCTTGGAAGAGAATATTTATTTATGCATTTCCACCCTCTCCACTGATACCTGAGGTACTTCCAAGATTCAGAAAGCATTATCAAAAATCATTGTGGTGGACCCCTTTTTGGCACAGACAAAGCTGGTTCCCCCTTTAAGAAATTGGCCAAGGGCAATTACAACAAGCTTTCTCAGAGTCTGGATCTGCTCACACAGTGACAGGGCGACTGATGCACCCCAACTTAGAACAATTGTAGCTGACAGTCTGGATGATTCTATCTTGGCACTTTATAGCCATTTGTTCCATGAGAACGTACAACAGGTATTGAAGGAGAAAAAAAAACTACAAGTAGAAAATCTTATGTATACAAGTGGGAGAGTTTTCCTAGGTGGTGCCTATCCAATAATAGAGGGTCCAGTACAGTGTTTACCCCTCTGCTTTTGAAATATTTGTGTGAGCTGCTCGGTGATGGCGTATCTTGTGCATCTATCAAGATGTATCTTGTGTCCATCTCAGCTTGTCTGCACATGGATCCCCCTCTTAATCTTTTTGTGGTCAGTTTATGAAAGGAGTGTTGCATTTGAGACTCCCTTGGAAACAAATTCCTCCTCCTTGGGATCTGAACTTTGTTCTTAAAATTAATTTTGTCTCCTTTTGAACGTGCCTTTTAGACTGATTTAAAGTTCATCACTTGTAAAACTGTTTTGATTATTGCTGTGACATCTGCAAAGTGGGTCTCTGAGCTGCAAGCTTTCACGATGGGCCCACCTTATCTGATTTTCTACAAGGGCAGAGGGTTTTTGCACACTAATCCATCTTTGATGTCAAAAGTTGTTTCTGAATTTACCCTGAATCAAGCAGTCAATCTCCCAGTTTTTTTCTGGAACCTAAAAACAAGGGAGAGAAGATTCTGCATACCTTGGATGTGCACATGAAGCTCAGGTACTCCCTTAACAAAATTAAGCCCTTCAGGAAGGCTGAACAGCTGTTTATTTTTGTATTCTTGGGCTACGAAGGATCAGCCTGTCTCTAAGCAAACTATCGCTTTTTATTTTTCCTCTGCTTTGTTATTCTCACCATGGTAATTCTACTGCAGGCAAGGTTAAGGTATATTACACCATACCCTTATCCTCATTTGGTGACATATTGGAAAGGAGTGGACCCTAGAAGCATTCTAGAAGAAGTAACCTGGTCCTGTGTTCATAACCTGAGAAAGAATCCAGTTTGTAGTGTTTTATAAAGTTCCAGAGCAGGCTTTACAAGGGCCATTCTTCAGGGGCTCTTTGATCCCCTATCTTTCCTCTTCCCAGGTATGGTAAGCTTTGCAAATCTACCTATATGCCATGGAGGCAGTGTGAACACTGACCATAGTACAGCTGCCCTAGTTCTACTTACCTGTAACAGTAGATGTCCTTCCATTTCACTGTTGCAGTTTTCATAACATTAGTGATCCCCTAACTAGGGTAGCCCAACGTCCAGCCAGTATACAAAAGTCATAGATTGCTCTAAGGCACACCATATGTCATATGTATGCTCCTTGTGCTTTGTTGGATGCATTTTTCAATGCCTCTAAAGCTCCAGATTCCCAGCCCCCTGCTCCCAAGAAACCTGATAGGTTCTGAAGGGTGCTTCAGGACTGTAAATATTTGTACAAGTTGTGATGTCCCCTCTCTGGGACAGTAATCAAGGAGCCTTAATCCTAACCACTGACACTGTAGAGGGACATTCACTTGGAACAAAAATAGATACAGTATTTCCAGGTGCAGCTGTCTACATCAAGCACAATTTCTTTTAAGATCACACAGGGAATCAACTCAGTCCAGGATCTGTCTCCCTACATGTCCTCAGTAAGACTCCCCACTGACACAGCTATAGAGTTGAAACCTCAGCTGAGTGTCCAAGTCAAGTTCGCCACCACACACTGTGAAACCAGTAGTTCATGTCCCTTCTTCAAGCAGCTAACACACACATTCTGTGATTTGATTTTCACACACACACACATACACACACACACACACACACACACACACATACACACACACACGTACGTACGTACCAGGGAATGGCTGTCACAGATTTACTATCTATGCCCCCTTTTGCCTAGACTATAAGATAGTTACACCACTACCAGACACTCCAAAGACACCATCTCTAAGGCTCTTCCAAGGGTACCCAAGTATACTGAGTGAAATTAATATTAGTACAAATGCTAGTTTGACCAACAGCAAGACTTTCAGGACTGGCCAGAGCTCTCACCAAATAAATATTATATACATACACACATGCGCATGCACACACACACACACACACATATATATATATATATATATATATATATATATATATATATATATATATACACACACACACACACACACATATATATATGTATGTGTGTGTGTATATAAAGTACTCAGAGGTTAAAATATTCTCTGAAAGACCAGTCATGGTGAAAAGTCTAAATATATTTAATAATAAAAGAACACAAAAATAGACTGCGGTGGTGGTGTTGTGGTAGCATTGTCGCCTCATAGCAAGATGTCCCGTTCGATTCTCAGCTAGAGCGTCTTCTGTGTGGAGGCATATGTGAATGGGGCATGCCTTCGTTGAAGGTTGTGCGTCAGGGCTGGTAACCCGGTACGTAAAAATCCACTACCAATCATTAGTGGACTGGAGTTCCGCTGTGGCGACCCCTAACCGGGAAAAGCCGAAAGACACACATAAAAGAACACAAAAATACCGAATATCTGTTTACAATAAACACCAGGGTTTCAGTCACAGGAAACATTAAAATAACACAGTGAATTGATTCACACAGGTAACTGAAAAACAGTACTTAACTAATCTCACTATATTCTCCTGACTGATCAAAAGAATTACTATTCCCTGGTCACTTTCTAAAGCTAAGCAAGAGGAAGTAGGTGAGGGGTCCTTCTCTGTCAAGTCCCAAAAACAGACTGCTCTGTGACTTCATTCTCATCCAGTGTTAAACATTATTTTTGTGGCTTGCCTCCATATGGTCGGGAATGGTTTATGCGATCATGCATAATATCAGTCGATATGAACGAATTTCAGAACGTGTTTGAAGCACTATGTCAAAACTCACTACGTGGAATCCAAATGTCGAACAGATGTTATTCATTTGAATGGCATAGTGCATTCACACTTCAGCCATTCGAACATCTGTGAATCGACATTCTGGATTTTTGCCATTGTCCTTTCACGCAATATTCTGTCGCACAAACCATTTGCGACCTTATGGAGGTAAACGCATTTTTGTCCTAGATTGCGGAATGACATCTGGTTCATCTGACTTCTGGTTCCCATGCTATCCCTCCTTGGCTAGAAGCTGTCAGGATTTAGCACATATGTGTGAAGAGTACACACGCAGCCTTGCTAAGATCTGCTGCAGCTCCTGAAGTCATAAAACAATTTCAAACCTACACATTTCCAGAGTAGCAATTAGTTCACCCCAAAGACAATGCAGAAAGCTTCCTAGTACAGCCTTTGTCTCTGGCTGTATTGAGAGCTGCAAGATGCAGTCTTTATGGCCTAAGCCAGGTAATTTAATTTCAAACTGCTCTCAAAGTTAGGTGGATTGAGATTAACCTATTCTCTTCCAGTATCCCCTGTTAAAACATATACATATACATGTATTATTGTAACAATTTATATTTCTTTCAATGTCCAGCAGGATGCACTGTCAATACATTTTTACACAAGCAACTTTACAAATACATTTTCAACACAAGCATCTGTACAAATCAGTTTGATAGTCAAATATATAATTCTTTACCAAATTCCAGCTGGCTGTGCTGACATATGTTGCACATCCACTGCCCTACTTCTCCTGACATAGCTGGCAGTGCCTCACATCGTCACCCCCACCCCCTTTTGAAGACTCAAGGTAGTTCCTCTAGTGACCCTGTAGAAATGTTACTTGAGAGGAATAAGCATGTCTGGGAATACATTAACCCATACCCTGTCTTGAGATCACATCTGCCTTGGGATTGCTGACCCCACTACAGTGTTGCACTGTCATGCCATATGCCTGCAGCCCTAAGCTCCACCTTGGTAACTTGATATTTTGCTGGCTAGCTCATTGTAGACATAGATCCCCCTCAGACTCCTCCTGCTTGGTATTGCATATAGACAAGGGACTCAGTGTCATGGTAAGGTTTAATCATGTTAATGTGGCACAGGTTGTGCCCCTGCCTCCTGCCTAGCAGTTCAACATAATTGACCCTCCTTCCCACTTTGAAGGATCCCTTCCAAGCTGGCTGCAGCTTATTATGTCTGACAGGAATGAGAACCATAACCTGCTGTCCCACAGCATACCCTCGGGCTCGAGCATTCCTGTTATAACGGACCTTTTTCCGCTGTTAGGCTTCTGCCAGGTTCTCCTGAGCCAAGTCAATGAGCTCCCTAAGCGTTGTCCTGAGGTTTAGGGCATATGCCACAACAGACCCCTTGTGAGATTTACACTCACCCTGCCACTCAACACGAATCAAATCTAAAGGCCCCCCCATGCAGTGCCCATACAGAAACTCAGAGTGAAAAACTTGTGGAGTCCTGGGGTACCCGTCTGTATGCAAACATATGGGGCAAGCATTTGTCCCACTCTCTCTTAAACTGGTCTGCAAATGCCAGTAGCATGGTCTTTAGTGTAAAGTTTAACCTCTCCACAAGACCATTAGTCTGAGAATGGTAGGGGTTGGTCTTTAGGTGCTTCACCCCACACTGCTTCCACAGACAAGCCAGCAGGTCAGACATGAAATTGGCATCTCTATCGGTCAGTATTTCTCTCTGGAATCCCAAAGCATTTGCCACATTCACTGTGTCGATGGAGGACAGAGCCACTGCTTCAGGGTATCTAGTAGCATAATCTACTACCACCAGGATATATTTCTTCCCTGTGGAGCTTGGGATATTCAGAAGGCCCACAATATCCATAGATACCCTCTGAAGTGACTTCTTAGTCACTCAGGCAAAGGCATCAAAGGAGGTTTGACCTCGTCTCCTGCCTTGCCTAATTTTTTTCACTGCTCACATGTCCTGCAGTACCCTGTGGCATCCCTTGCATTCCAGGCCAATAAAAGATCTGCATAATTTGTCTCTTGGTATGCTTTATGCCCATATGACCTGCAAAAGAATGTCATGGTCTATGGCTAGAAGTGCTGGATCGTAGGCTCTAGCCACTAACCACTGCTGTATTACCTCACCCTCTAGCCCTCTCTCAGGAGTCCACTCACTATACAGTAACCCTTATTTCCACTATACAGACTTCCCTTTTCCTTGAGAAACAGGTGCCACCCTAGCTACCTCCCAAAAGCCTTGTAATGTAAGGTCCAAGAGCTGAGCCTGTCTCAACTGTACATTTGTGACCCTTCCCAGCTCCTGTTCCACAGTAAGTCAGGTATACTCTGACACCGGTGACTCACTGTCAGAATGGGTACTACCACTCACCTCTGCCATTGCAGTCATTCTGTCCAAGGGAACATTAATACCCACAAGCAGCTGTGGCTCTCCTTCAGGCTCACTGCTACAGGGTAGCTTCCTCACTGAAATAGCCACCTTACCAGCCCTTGCTTTAGGTGTGGTGTCGGTCTCGGTTTCCCCCTGCCAGACCCACGTGCCTGTCTCCAAGCCTGACTTGTGTGTAACTGCATGCACACAAGGTACAGCATTATCAAAATCATTCCCTATCAAGACATGGGATATCCTCAAACATACCTATTTGGCTTTCTTCCTTTTCCACCCTTCCAGTCAAGGTGAACTTTGGCCAAAGGTATTTGCAGTGGCCCCCTCTTAAAATTCTGACTGGAGTGGACTTTCCAAGCAAGTACTGCTCCTCTTTAACTACTGCAGGCTTCACAGTGGTTATGGCAGAGTTTGTTTGCGTCTTAGCAGTGGCTTGTTTTCTGTCCACTTAGATTGGATATAAACTCTGATAGTTTGGTACCGCTGGTGTCTCCAGAATACGTACCACTGGCATACTGTTATTCCCACTTGCTGGCTTCCTCATCTTGCTTCCGTGGACATCTATATGATACATGGCCACACTGGTTGAATTTAAAACATTTAGCCCTTGATCCTGGCCGTCTACCTAAACTAGAGGTTTCCCCTGTTATTGGTGGACTCTGTTGAGGTGGTTTAGGCTTCCCACCATGGGTTCTCTCATATCCATGTGCAGCACTAGGTATTTCTTTCCTGTGCAGTGATGCCCTGCTTGCTAAGTAGAGATCCCCTTTTTTTCCCCAGCTCATCTGCAGAGTTACATTCTCGGTCTGCCGACCAGATACTTATGTCCTCAGGCAAAGAGCTAAGGGCTTGTTCCATCACCAGAAGGTGTGCTAGTCCTTCAAAAGTGGCGACCTGGCACCCACTCACTCACCTATGAAAAATAAGTGCTTAGCTCAGCAAAATAATCACACACACTTCCATCTCCCTTGTGTCTATGCTCACAAAACCTTTTTCTGTAAGCTTCAGGTGTTAACTTAAAGCATTCAAGTAAACATTTTTTTTTCATAGTTTAAACAGTCAATGTCAGACAATTTAGAAACGGCCATTACAGCTTTACTATAGTGTAAGGGAGTCAGAAACCATACCCAGACCCCTTGGTCAACACTATACTGTTTGTACTCTTTCAAATATATGACTAAAACTATCAAAAGTATCACCTTCTGTAAACTATGGAAGAAATTTACTAACATTTATTGCTTCTGGGGTTCATTTTATTCCCTTCCCCATTATCTCCATTACCCTGGCAAAGAGTCAGCATCTCCATCTGGTGTTGATGCTGCTTCTGTTTTTCTTCAGCCTCCAAACACTGTAGTCTCTCATTTTCTTTGTCCTGCAAATGCTGCAGTCTCTCTGCTGATTCTATTTGCAAACATTTTGCCTCCAGTTCAAGTCTCTAACTCCAGATGGAATTTTAAGTCCTATGAGGAAAAGGTGAACTATCCTGTTTCTGAGGCCTGCAAGTTCCCATCACCAGTCGGATTATCCTCCTTGTTGCTGGTCTGATGCGCCTAAGGCTGAAATAATTTCCTCTAGAGTCAGTTTGACATGCAACAGTCTTTTGGCTTCACACACTTTGGCCAGCTGGTTCTTTGTCAGCTTGCCATAATCCTCTGCTGACATCTTTGCCTGCTTTCCCTGACTAAACTAACAAAAAAGTAAATAAAACTGTTGTGAAATGAAACTCTTGATGTTTACCTTGTGGCTGCTTGAGAATACACACACCTTCAGTGACAACTGCCTACAGGCTACAGAAGTTCAATTTATATCCAACTATTGCCACCAATATGTGACGTCCCCTCTCTGGGCCAGTAGTCAAGTAGCCTTAATCCTCACCACTGACACTGTAGAGGGATGTTCACTTGGAACAAAAATAGATACAGTATTTCCAGATACATCAAACAATTTCCCTTAAGAGCACACAGGGAATGCCCTCAGTCTGGAGTCTGGATTTGTCTGTCTCCCTCCAGGTCCCCAGTAAGACTCCCCACTAGCTCGGCTATAGAGTTGAGACCTCAGCTGAGTGTCCAAGCCAAGTTCACCACCCTCTCTTTGAAACCAATATGCTTCATGTCCCTGCTCTAAGCAGCTGACGCACACGCACTTTTGCATTTTGTTCTTCACACACACACCTGGGAAAGGCTGGCACAGATTTACTAGCTATGCCCCCTTCTGCCAAGATTATAAGGTAGTTATACTGCCACCAAACACTCCAAAGCCTGCTACTCTAAGGCTCTTGTAAGGGTACCCAATTATACTGAGTGAAATTAATATTAATACAAATGGTAGTTTGACCAACAGCAAGGCTTTCTGGAGCAGACAGAGCTGTCACCAAATATATACACAGGTACTCTCAGAGATTAAAATATTCTTTATAAGGCTAGTTACAATGAAAAGTTTAAATATATTTAATAATAAAAAAAATGAAAATACATCATATCTGTTTACAATAAACACCACAGTTTCAGTCACAGGAAGTAAAACCCATAGCTCGATCTACCCATATACCCAAGTCCTTAAATGAGTCTACGGTTTCAATCTCTGTCTGCAGTATTAAATATCCACCTTTCAATTTGCCTCTCAAATCTCATATGGTTAGTATTTCATGTATTTATCATCTTATTATATTATTGCTACTTTATAGATATAATAATCTGTGCGATTATTATTTTCCTTAAAGGCCTGCCTCCAAAATCCATTCTGTCCTTCTTTCTTGAGCTTCCCCCCTTTTTTGACAGCATCCCTTTTCACTTTGAATTATAGTTTTCTGCTTCTGCTATGTATAGGAGCCTTAACTGTATAGCTTTGAAATGTTGCTTCAAAATGGGTAATCCCAATCCGCCCTGTTCTACTGGAAGAATCAGCTTATCCCACTTGACTCTTACGTCTTTCCCTCCTGGATAAAGTCCTTCAGCTATTTATTAATTGCTATCCACAACTTCTCCTCTGGTTGATTAAAGTATGCCTGACCTGTGTGTGAGAGTAAAGGGACTAAAAACATTTTGACTGCTTGTATCTTTCTGTTTATATTCTTGCACTCTGTCCAAGGGAACATAGCCTCCCTTTATATATTCCCCCAGGTGATAACATTTCTACACTTGAAGACATCCTCTGCTGGCTCTCCAATAACATTGGTAATGAAACTATAATCCTAGGAGACATGAATATCAATTGGGCCTCCATTCAGTCTCCCTCAAATCCACTTAACATTAACCTCTACAACTTCTCTCAGCTCATTAACTCTATAACACGCCCCTCAAAAAAACCCTCCAGTGGCAGTATCCTAGACTGGATCTTAGTTTCTCACCCCCATTACTTCAACAGTGGTACTCTTCCTGATCCTCTTAGTGATCACTTACCCACATTTACACACCGCCTCCCTTCACCTCTTCATTGTACCCATAATGTTATTACTACTCGTAACCTAAAAAACTTTAACCCTACAGCTTTTTCTAACTCTCTGAAAGCAATAAATTGGAATAGTCTAAAAACACTTCCTCTAGATAATGCAGTCGCCCATTTCAACACTACCTTCTTAAACCTCCTAGACCATCATGCTCCACTAAGAACAAAAAGAATAAAAACCAAAACTGCCCCCTGGCTTACCAAAGCTACACTTACTAGAATGCGACACAGAGACAAACTCTGGACACACTACCAGAAAAATAAGACCCCCCCTCCTCTGCAATGAATACAAAACACTCCGAAATAAAGTAAAAAAGATGATCACCACTGATCGACAAAATTACTTCTCCTTACTCCAAAACAACAATAAAACTAACCCTCAGAAATTCTGGAAAGGCATCTCCACCCTCCTAAATCCCAGTAAACCAGTCACCCCCACCCCAAACCCAAATGCTCTTGACATAGACCTGGCTACTCAGTTTAACTCTTTCTTCATTGATTCTATTTCCAAATTAACCTCATCTTTCTCTAACATCTCCACTCCCTCCAAATTACCCCTTCCTCATCCACTCACCTTCCACCACCATCCAAATTACCCCCACCCTCATCCACTCACCTTCCACCACCATCCAAATTACCCCCACCCTCATCCACTCACCTTCCACCACCATCCAAATTACCCCCACCCTCATCCACTCACCTTCCACCACCATCCAAATTACCCCCACCCTCATCCACTCACCTTCCACCACCATCCAAATTACCCCCACCCTCATCCACTCACATTCCACCACCATCCACTAGTTCACCCCCTCTCCCATCTTCTCATTCTGCACCCTCCACCTCCTATCCCACTCTCCCTCCCACCTCCAAATACCCCCTCTTCCCACTCCTCACTTTTCCAACCCATACCCACCTCTACCATAAAAAAACTTCTTCTAAAACTGAAACCAGGTTCAAATGCTCCTGACAATATTCCTTCACAATTCCTCAGCATAGCTGCCGAAGCAATTGTCTACCCCATTAGTATTTTAATAAACCGTTCTATCCAAGAAGGCACAGTCCCCCAAATTTGGAAAAAGGCCTTTATCATACCCTTACATAAAGGAGGCAATAATAACAATGTCAATAATTTTCGTCCCATAGCTATCCTGTCTCCCATCTCTAAACTCCTTGAAAAGTGTATCCAACTACAACTCCTACCTTACCTCATTGATAAGGACCTATTAACTCCCACACAACATGGTTTCAGACCAGGCCACAGTACTATGACTGCCCTCCTCTCCTTCTGGAAACTGTAAACAAAGCCCGAGACTCTGGTCATATTGTTTCTACCCTTCTACTGGATCTCTCTAAGGCCTTTGATACTATCTCCCACAGTCTTTCTTATAGCTAAACTCTCTAAGCTTAACCTCTCTCTCTCTTCTCTGAACTGGTTCTCCAGCTACTTATCCAACAGATATCAAACAGTAAAATGGAAAAAGCCCACCTCCTCATTCCTTAATACACCAACTGGTGTTCCACAAGGTTCCATTTTAGGTCCCCTCCTCTTTAGCATATTTATTAATGACTTTCGTAACTCTATCCCATTCTCTAACATCATCCAATATGCAGATGACTCAACTATTATTTGCTCTGCCACTTCTGTCGCTTTACTTCTAAAGCTAACTCAAGATGCTTTTTCAACCACTGAACAATGGATGAAAAATAATCATTTAGCACTCAACGCTTCTAAAACCAAATTAATGGTATTTACTCCCTCTAAAGTCACCCCTTTCAACAAAAACACATTTTGTAACACTAGTCATAACAACACAACTTTGGAACTGGTATCAGCGACAAAGCTACTTGGCGTGCTAATTGACAATCAGCTTAAATTTAATTCCCACATACAACTAAATATAAAAAAAACATCAAAAACTAGGTATGCTCTATCGACAAAACCATTATCTTACACCCACCACTAAACTCACCCTCTCTACATCCTTTCTCATACCCTCCCTTCTCTATGGAGCTCCACTCCTAACTAATCTACAATCCTCTCTGAAAACTCAACTCTCATTTTGTTACAACAAAATTGCCAAGTTTGCTACTAGCCATAAGTCCTTCACCCACCATTGTTCCTCTCTCCATAAACTAAACTGGCTAAAACTACCTAATCACCTTATCTATACCCAACTCACTTTAGCACACAAGCTCATTCTCAACCCCTCACTCTGTCCCTCCCTCTCCTCTGCCTTTAAAATGCATCTGCCTGACAGAGTACTACGATCCAAATAACCAAAATCTTCTAGAAATATGCAAACCAGATCGCCCCCCAGGCAAATGCCTTCTATCCTTTAGTCTAACATGACTCTGGAACTCCCTACTACCACACATTCGTGCTACCCCTACTTACTCTATCTTCAAAAAAACTCTTCACTCATACCTAATATCCCAGTGGGAATGCTCCAGCTGCCACCCCACATAACTCACGCTGCAAAATTTCTTTTTCTCCCCTTTTTTATCAACATTGCTCCTTCGAACTTCTCCTCAAACTCATAAACTGTTATTTACTTGCAAACTAGATATTATTCTAGTCTACACCTCTTACTTAAACTTTCTATATATTAATGTTCCTGTATATATCTTGTAATCATTCCTTAAAATTCTGCACTACCTGTTCATTTATCTAAAACCTATACTGTTTGCAATGTCTGTTCTTGTCTAATCTAATTGTGTGTTTTCAGTCTATGTCATATTGCTATATTAATTGGTCTGCGCTATATTATAACACATGTAAACTTATCTACAAAATTTTGTAACCTTGATTGTTTATGGAGCTTTTCTCCCCAGGACTCCATTGAAAACGGGTTCACTTTGGCCCAGTGGACTATCCTGGTAAACCAACTGCAAATAAATACAAATAAATAAATATCTGTGTAACAAAGCTTCCATTTTCTCAGTTTTTTATTATCTTTTATTTAGTCTCTTCCCAGATATCCTTAGCTACCACACCAAAATCATTTACCATCCACTAAATATTTAATTTTATCATGCCCCCATAAGTACGGATATTGCTGAACCAATGCATATATGGGTATATAATTTCCCACTATTGCCTTTGTTTTAGCTTCATTAATTTTGTATCCCAAAAAGATTTGAAACCGTCTCAAAATGTTCATTAACACGGAAATGTCTCTTTCTGGTTTTGTTAGGTATAAAATATCATCTGAAAATAGAGCCAGCTTTTCATGACTACCATACCAGTTATATCCTTGAATTTCTGAGTCCCTTATTTTCTTTCCCAGTGGTTCTAAATATAATGCAGATAACAAAGGGGAAAGGGGACACCCCTGTCTGGTTCCTCTGCTCAAGCAGAAATTATTAGAGAGGAGCCCACCCACTTTAATTTTTTGCATCTGATCCCTTATATATCCTCCTAATCAACGTTATAATTGTTTTCAGGAAATGCAAATGCTTCCATTGCCCTGCTTATAAAGTCCCAGTTTACTGTGTCAAATGCTTTCTCTGCATCAAGACCCACCAACAATGATATCTTATTACATTCTGCTTCCCTCTCAATCATCAGTGCTCTGTTAATGTTGCCAAATGTTTGCCTTCCCTCCACAAAACCACATTGATCCATATCCATCAATTCTGGCAGTACATTTGGCATTGTTTTAGCCATTATAGACATGAACACTTTAAAATAATGGTTTAGTATTGAAATGGTCCTGTATGAAGCTGGGTTTAATAGATCCTTTACCCTCTTTAGGTATTACAGCTACCGCTGCTTTCTTCCATGATGTTGGTACTTCTCCTCCTACTCTTAAAATATTTTTAAACAAAGCCTTCCAGATCTTTATCAGTCTCTTCCCTCCTAGCTTCCAAACTTCCACCTGAATGCCATCTGGTCCTGGTGACTTTCCTGTAGATTGGTTATACATCACAATTATCTACTCTTCTATCATAACTGTTAGTAATTGAGCTTCATGTACCTCTAACCTTGGCATATTTAATTCTTCCATAAATATTTCCATTTGTGTATTTTCTTGATTTCCATATTTCTCTGCTTTATACAGACTTTCATAGAATTTCCAAAATATTTTTAATACCTCTGCAGGATCTATTGTTACCGTCCTTGTTATAGGCTCCTTAAGTTTGCCGACAGCCCTTTCTACTGTCTGTTGCCTGAATCGATGTGCTAAAAGTTTTTGTGCTCTACTGTTCTTATAAAAAAAAAAGTTGCTTAACAGTCTTTCTAAACCCGTGGATATTATCGAGGTAATCTCTTTTTTTCTGCTTAGCATTCTCCAGTCAATCCTCTTGTTCTATGAGATTCCCCGTATTATGCAATACTTCAACATTTGTCAGTCCCTCTAAATAATTGTTGTTACTACTTAACCATAGCTCCATTTCTTTTATTTCCACTTTATTTTTAAACTCCACCTTAATTTTATCCCACTCCCCAGCTATATTTTCAGAATAAATTTCTATCCTAATAGCTCTGGAATAATCTCCACTACCCATTCCTTAAATTCCTCTTTTCTATAGATAAGTGGGAAAGTGCCAGTGTCTCATTTTTATTTCACTACCCTGTTTTTTTTATTTTAGTTATTATTGGCGCATGTTCTGAAATGTTGTTGGGTCTGTATCAAGACCTTCAGTTAAATGTAAATTCTGTCTAACCTAGCCCAGTTTTTAAAATTTGGGGAATAATATGTAAATTCATTCCAAACTCCTATTACTGAATTCACATCTTCCATGCCAAATATTTTCATACTTAAAAAATCTGCCTTTCTTTGTTATGCTTTCACTTCTGGGCCCTCCAAACACATCTTCACAGTTGCAAATCACATTCCAGTTCCCACCTATAAGTAATATTCCTTGCTGAAAACTGATTATTTCTCACAGAATTTTCTTAAGCTCCATTATAGCATTTTTAGGTGGAATATAAATACATGCCAGTGTAATCCTCCCTTGCCAGTTGCCCCTTAATACTACAAATCTGGCATGATTATCTTTTTTTTCCTCTTCTATCACTATTGGAGCTACTCTTGCAATTAATGTAAGTAAGTACTTTTTTTTTCCTTTGTCCCAGGTGTTCCACTGAATAACCATCCAGAAAACCTTTCTTTATCAAAGTCACATATTCAGTTCTTGCTGCGTCTCTCCTGTAACATAGCTATTTGCACTCTACTTTTTTTATATAGTTTACTAATCTTTCTTTTTTGTATTTATCTGTGAGACCGTTGACATTTAATGACATCACAGAAAGCAACATTGAATTAAAAAGTTATTATTCCCACCTTTTACATATAGCACCTTTTTTGTTAATGTCTAGTTCCAGCTTTTGTGTTACATGCATACACTGTTTGACGGGTTGAACTTTCATACAGTTTTTTCTTTTCATGTCCATTTGAGCATATATCACATCTTACAAAATTTTAAAGCCCTCAAAAAAAAAAACCAATAGCCCCTAAAACCTATTAAATTAATACCAACACGCAAAACTATGCACATCTTCAAATACTGAAGTTTTAGTCACCTAAAAGTAAGAAAAGTCCCAAACTGATGGCCACTGTGAGACTTGAGTTAACCTAAAAGAAAGGTTAAACTTGCTAAGACGCGTGGGTACAGCCTGTGCTTCTAAGTGCTAGTTGGTTTTGTCTTTTATTATAGCCCTTCCAGCTGGCAAAACTCCTGAATGCTTTCAGACAGCATTATGTCCTAGCCAATTTCTCTTCAGTTTTTTTCCTTTCAGCCAGTCACTCTCCACCAGCCTGTAGCCAGTTTCTCATTAATAGATTGTCTTCATGAGGACCAAGAACCAGGCCGCCAGTTTCTCTTTATCAGATGTTTCCATGGAAACATGAATACCTATTGCAAAACTGTTATGGAGCATACATGTTTTAGCTAGAAAAAAGCTAAATAATCAATATTCTTTTTCATTTACTTGCTTACCCTTAAAACTTGTTACTAACTCAGTCTAAGGTACTTAATCCAGTCATTTTCCCATGCTAGAATGAGAAAAGGCACATTAATTTTTCTCTTGTCATCTTGTTTTAACCAGTTTTTTTTTTCATTTCATTGCCTACATTTCTTAAAACTGAATAAGAAGAAAGAAGGGAGAAAAAAAACAGCAGCACCTGTTTACAATCCCCATTACACTTAAAATACCTGAGAAAACTTTACTTTATAGTATGCAAAGAAAATCATACACCACAAAAACAGTGCTAATAAGAAAAAAAATCTTTACTTACAGTTTAGTTTCTCCCTCCTCTTCCCCTCCCCAAAGCATTTTTTGAACATTAATGATATGCAGTACGGCTTATGCTTGAGAGTCCTCTACAAGTCCAACAAATTATTAAAACGTCCAATATTTCCAGATTTTCTTGTTCTGTCATGTTTCACACGTATAATTATTGCATTGTAATCACACATTACATTATTGGATGTTCTTTGTGTTCCACTGTTGCAGTCATTACATTTGGGTTTTCTGTTTGCAGGTAGCCCTCAGCCGGCCTGATTATCAAAGTCTTGGGTCCTGCGTCGGTTGCTGTCTCTTCTTCCATGACTTCCATGACATCAGGTAGTCAGGGGTATAAAGCATGCAGCTGACGCCATTACATCAGTCTTTCTTGCCGTGCGGTGCCCAAAGCAGAAGAAGTTTGCAAGTGCCGGTCGGTCAACTCCTGAAATTTTTGTTTTCACGTTTCAGAACCGAAGTCTTCTAAAAAGCTAAGTACCCCGTTGGGGGTCCTTTTTCTTGCTCTAAACCGATGTCAGTAAAAGTTAAGTTATATTTTTTGTGGAAATCAAATACCTCATAAAGACTTTCACTCGTACTGCATTTCTTGTATAGGCCCAGACCACAACGTCCCTCGCTGTTGGTTTTGTGCCTTATTCAGTCCTCGTACTATTTGTCGTCTGTTCATTTTCACATGTAACTGTTTCAGTACTCAGTTCAATTATCCAGAAATGGCTTTGGTAAGCCATCCGACTACCGACATTCCGAAAAAACATAAAGATAAAGACAGAGACAGACCACGTAGGTCAAAAGCTGCCAACGACGCTTCCATTAAGCTAGTCGCCAGTTCGCTGGTACTCATTGAGGCGCTTTCACAGCCCCTAATACCTGCTACTTCAGATTCGCAGGCCTCTGCTGAGACCCATTCGGAGTCCGGTATGCTGCGAGATGCTTCTTCGACTATGGAATCTGCGGCTGTTTCTACCTTGGATGGGTCCGGAGCTGCTGTGCAGGCACCGGCTTTTGAGGGTGTATTCAGGCCTACTGACTTGCATATCAAACTGACGCCATCTTCTTCTTCAAGGCCTAAGACTCGATCCACGCCTAGAAAACCGATGTCCAAACTGCATGGTCAGTCCCATATGCCTAAAAAACAAATAATAAGAATGGCTGAAGACCTTATTACTCTAATTAGGGGAAGCCATCCCTCTAAGAGACCTAGAACTAATTTTTCTTCTGATCAGGATTCTGAAATTTCTGTTTCTTCTGATGACCAGGATTTGCCCTTATCTACCTATGAGGTTTCTGATGCAGAGGACTCTATTCCCCCTGCTTCCCCTCCAGAAGATTTCTCTCTTAGTGAAACTTTGCACAATCTTAGGGAGCATTTCCGCTGGGAAAGCCAGGCTTACTCTGATTCCAAAAAGAGGCTTAGGGAATTCTTACTCCTGCCTCAACACGGGCCTTTAGCTATCCCCCCTGTACTGGACATTGTAGATGATGCCTTCTTGGAATTCTAGCTTGGCCCCAGACACCTTACCTCCGGTTCCCAGGAAACCTGACAGGTATTACCGAGTACCTGATTCTCACAAGTTCCTCTTTAAGAATCCTACTACGGACCCAGAGACCATTTCACAGGGACCCAAAGGCATTAAGGCTACTACTGCCAAAACTCCTACCCCCTCTGATCGAGATTCCAGGGCCCTAGACAGATGGGGTAAGAAGGTATACACTTTGGCTACTTTGACCATTAGGGCCTTAAACTGCCAGTTTCATATGTTAAAGTACCAGCAGCATATTATTGGATCACTTAAACAGAAATTGATGTTGATTCCTGGCTGTGCTGAAAATAAAGAATTACAGGATTTCATGCATTCTGCTGAACAAGTTGGTAAACATACTTTGCAATGTGACTTTGACTCCTTAGAGGCATCTTGTAGGGCTGCTGTTACTGGGTCTGTTCTTAGAAGGCATGCTTGGCTTAAGGAATAAACTCTGCCAGATCATGTTAAAGCCAAATTACTGGATGCTCCCTTAAACCAAAACCACCTGTTTGGCAACAAAGCAGAAGACGTTCTTAAAAAGATGGAGGAAAAAGCTAAATCTATGCAAACTGTTAAAGATTTCCTGCAAGTACAGCCTCCCAGATTTAGTAGGTAATGGCCTTCTAATAATTGGTCCTTTCCTGTCTCTTCCAGGCCTTCTCAGTCCAAATCCAGGAACAGCAGACCACCTAGGCCACAGTCTCGAGGTACTCACAGGCCTAAGCAATGGGGGGCTCCCACTTCCAAAACTGGAAGTAGTAAGACACGCCCCTATGGTAAACTGTCACAATGACTTAACCTAAAACTTCCAAGCCCTGCTCAACTGACTGCACTTTTTGGGGGATCAATCGCCCTGCATGCAAAAAACTGGGAACTCATTACCCAAGACAAATGGGTTTTAAATATAGTTTCCCAAGGATGCAGATTCCACTTCCACACCTTACCAACCCCAAAAGGTTGGCCAGACCTACCCCCAAATCAGTGGGCAGAGGCTCAACAGCAGGTTCTCTCTCTTCTAAGTATCAGGGCTACTCAACCTGTCCCAGCAGAAAAATGGGGAAAAGGTTTTTACTCCAGACTTTTCCTGGTACCCAGAAAAGACAACTCATGGCATCCTATCATGGACCTATCTATCCTAAACACCTTTTTGGTAATTCCAAAATTCAAAATGCTAACTCTTCATTAGCTGCTTCCCATGCTGGGCAAAAATGCCTGGTTGGCAACATTGGATTTAAAGGAAGCTTAACTGTACATCCCAACAAGGGATTATTGCAGAAAATATCTACGCTTCAGAGCAGGCTACATGCACTATCAGTTCTCTGCACTGCCCTTTGGCTTATCCACTGCTCCCAGGGTATTCACAAAATGCCTAGCTCCAGTCATTGCATTCTGCAGGCAAAGAAATATTCAAATATACCCATATCTGGACGATTGTCTAATTCAGGCAGAAAGCCAGGACATGCTATTAAATCATCTGCCATTTGTAAAGAAACTGCTGACCTCACTGGGGTACACCATAAACAAAAAGAAATCTCATTTAGTACCCTGCCAACAAATTGTATTCCTGGAATCATGCTTGAACACAACTTCCCAGATGGCCTACCTCACGCCAGAGAAACAAGTTTATCTGACAGCCTACTTCAAATTACCAGCCACAAAGACCCAGTTAACTGCAAGGAAAATATACTGCAAGCTCTGGGGTTCATGGTCTCTTGCATCCTACTAATTCCATATGCAAGACTGCATATGAGAAAACTACAATGGTATCTAAAAAGCCTATGGTGTCAACATTCTCAGGACCTGGAATCAGTAATTCCTATCAGCCCTTGTATAAAGACAAAATTCATTTGGAGGGCAGAGGCCTGCTACCTCAACAAGGGACTGCCATTCACTGTACGCCCTGCCGCCCAAACCCTAACAGACGCATCCGACTGTGCATGAGGGGCTCACTTGCCAGGGCAGTGCATTCAGGGCAAATGGAACCAGAGTCAAATGCACCTGCATATCAATCAAAAAGAAATGTTAGCTGTACAGAATGCTCTGGTAGCCTTCAAGGACTACATCCTTCCAGGACAATTATTGGTAAAAACAGACAACACCAATGTTATGTGATACATAAACAAGCAGGGGGGAACCCACTTATACCCCCTCTGCAGACTAGCCATGGCTCTGTGGAACACAGCCTTGAGCTACCAAGTGCACCTACAGGCTCAATTCTTGCCAGGCAAGCTAAATTCACTGGCAGATGACCTAAGCAGAAAATCTCATGGACCCACACGAGTGGAAACTGGAACCAAAGATAGTCAACATGTTGAGAGACAAATGGGAGAGCCCAGAGATAAACCTGTTTGCCTCCCCACAGAACTACCAATTGGACAAATTCTGCACAAGGACTCCCCACAGATAAGCTTGGAAAGTGGATGCCCTGTCCTTCACCTGGGAAACCCTCTCAGTTTATACCTTTTCCCCTTCTGCCTCTCCTCTCCAAAGTTCTACTAAAGATCAAACAAGACAAACCAAGGACAATACTTATTGCACCAGACTGGCCACGCTAACACTGGTACCCCCTCTTGCGCAGCGTGTCGCTGCTGGAACCATGGCATCTGCCTTCGACCCCTTCCCTGCTGTCCCAGAAGGAGGGCCAGGTTCTGCACCCCCATCTTCAAACCATGAACCTTGCAGCCTGGCTAATTAACTGAGCTCTCCATTACCATCCCTCAGTAAGCAAGTGCTGGATGTCATTTTGGAGGCAAGGAGGCCTAGTACTAGAAAATCATATGCTGAAAAGTGGAAAAGTTTCTATTCCTGGAGCCAGACACAGGGGATGGGCACAACTGTGCCCAGTTTACCGCATATTCTTCAATACTTAACAGAGATGCTTCACAAGGGCCTTTCCTTCTCTTCTGTTAAAATCCATGCCTCTGCCATTTCAGCACATTATAATATGGAGCCACCCCTCTTCTCTCACCCACTGCTGAAGCAATTCCTCAGAGGGGCCAGAAATGTAAGACCACTCAGGAGAGCCCCTACTCCAGCCTGGGACCTTAACTTTGTATTGGAAAAGCTCACTCTACCTCCCTTTGAACCAGCTGCAACTGCAGAGTTGAAATTCCTTTCTTAGGAAACAGCCTTCCTTCTAGCCATCACTTCAGCAAGAAGAGTGTCTGAATTACAGATCCTCATGGCATTGGAGCCCTTCATCATCTTCCATGCAGACAGGGTGTCCCTCAGGACCAATCCTTCCTTTTTTCTCAAGGTGGTAGCCAGTGTGGCCCTTAATCAGTCCATTCATTTGACAACCTTCTTTTCTAATCCACAGAACAAAAGAGAACGAATACTGCACTCTTTGAACCTGCACAGACAACTAAGATTTTATTTGGACAGGACTAAGCCTCTCAGAAAAACAGAACAGCTGCTAGTTGCCTTTGCTGCAGGGACAGAGGGGAAGGCCATTTAAAGCAAACCATTTCTAAATGGATAGGCCATTGCATTCATTTCTACGATAAGCACCATGGAAAATCTACTCCACAGGGGATAATATCACATTCCACCAGGGCTGCATCTACTTCAACAGCCTTTCTCAGAGGTCTTCCTAGCAGGGGCGTCCTAGAAGCTGCTACCTGGAGTTCTGTTCATACCTTCACCAAGCATTACCACTTGCCAATTTTCTCTAAATCCAGAGCTGGTTTTTCCACTGCAGTCTTGCAGGGCCTAATAGCTGGTCCTAATGCTCTCTAATTGCCTCCTCCCTTCCTTAGCTTTGGGAATCTAACCAAATGTAATGACTGCAACAGTGAAACATGAAGAACATAGTACAGTTGTGTACACTTACCATAAATGTAGATGTTCGAGTGTATTTACTGTTGCAGTCCTGGTTACCCTCCCTCCAGCCCCCTGACTTCTATTCGCTATACCTGTCTTCTTGTTTACTGTATTTAAGCTTTCTGGTGTATTTGCTCATCATTGGAGGTGTAACTTTGTATATAATTGCTTCCCATTATGTGGGCACCTGACGTCTGGGGCAAGAAAAACTGATGTAATGGCATCGGCTGCATGCTTTATACCCCTGACTACCTGACGTCATGGAAGAAGAGACAGCAACCAACAGAGGACCCAAGACTTTGATAATCAGGCCAGCTGAGGGCTACTTGCAAGCAGATAACCCAAATGTAATGACTGCAACAGTGAATACACTCGAACATCTACATTTATGGTAAGTGTACACAAGTGTACTTTTTTATTGCTGTTAATCTCCATCTCCCAAATCCCGTCACTGCTTCATTTCCAATGTACTGTCAATAATTCTAGCTGTTGTGCTCGCTTCCTTCACACCAATATTTTCCGTTGAAACACTGGAAAATGTTTCATAGCTACAGTCCCTCTCTGGTCTTTATTACCAGAAGAACAAGAAGCAGACTCTTTCTGTTTCACAGCTCACTTTTTATTGGACAAACTTTTGTAGTTCCTCCTTGGCATGTACTTAATCAAAAATTATTTTGTTCCTCCAGGGAAGAATACTTTCAAACTGCTGTGCACAGCTGTCTTCAGTGTCACACGTGCCTTGGCATTCCCTGAATAGTAGAATAAATTGTTTTCGCTTCTGCCTGGTGTACAATGAGTAATCATTCTCCACAAACACTCTGCTGTCTCCCACTTTTAGTACTTTGTCCTTCTGCCACAGTTCTGTCAAATTCAACCCCTGCTGGTAGGATGAATCTTTGCTATTAAACGTGTAGGTTGCTTTTTCATAGCCAGGTTTGGAGCATACACATTGTGCCCTTTCAACTAACAACTGCTGTGGAATACCAGCCCAGCTGCTTATTTGTGCTTTCATAAAATTAATGCAGTCTGTTCTATTGCTGAAAATCTCAGGTATTCCCTGCTTGCTCTGTCCTCTAACTTTATTTTTTGAAACATCTCTTTTTGAGCAGTCTTATATTCAGCCAGCCTTTTCTTCATTTCAACCTCTGATTTTTGCAGCTTTGTCAAATCTGAGTATTTCTTTAAAGCTTCTTCCATTTTTTGTAGTCTGTTGTTTGTGTTGATGTACTCCATCAGTGTTTCATTTATTTTAACCTGATCTGTGTGCACTTGTCTTGTATCTTCCTGTAGGTTAGTGGAATTTATGTTTGGAGGTTGCATTGCTTTTTTTGCTCAACAACTGTAGAACTTTCCCCGGTCAGTGTTTCTTCTTCACTTTTCGCAGCTGATTTTTTTCCAGGTCCTCTGTATTTTTTTCCTGGCATCCAGGCAATACACTTATTAGCCAGTTACTGAACTTTACCCATAAACAGACGTCCACTGGCCTTCTCTGCTGAGTTTCTGTTTTCACACTGGGAGAGCTAGAAATAAATGTGCAGCCATCTTGGAAGTCCATCTAGTATTAAACATCATTTCTGTTGTAGATTACAGAATGACTTCTCATACATCTGGTCACCTGACTTCGAGTTCCCATGCTACCCCCCCCCTTGGCTATATGCGTCAATAATATACTCACAGAGTGCCTTTCTAAGATCTGCTGCAGCTCCTGGAAGTAATGAAACAATTTCAAACTTCCACCCTTCCAGAGTAGCAGTTAGTTCATCCCAGAGAAACAGTGCAGAAAGCTTCCTAGTACATACTTTGTCTCTGGCTGAATTGAAAACTTTAAGATACAATCTTTATGGCCTAAGCCAGGTAATTTAATTTCAAACTATTTTCAGAGTTAGGTGGATTGAGATTAACCTCCTCTTTTCCAGTATTCTCTGTTAAAACATATACATTTAAACAGTTACGATAATACACGTATATTTCTTTCTCTGTCCAGCAGGATACATTGTTGATAAATTTTTAGCAGAAGCAACTTACATTTTCAACACAAGCATCTGTACAAATCAGTTTAATATTCAAATAACATAATTCTTTACTAAATTCCAGCTAGCTGTGCTGGCATATGTTACACATGCACTGCCCTACTTCTCTTGGCATAGCTGGCAGTACCTCACATCATCACACAAGTGCCCTGCTAATGACCCCTTGGCGTTGGCTTTAGCCTCTGACAAGCCCTCTCAATTGCTTCTTTCTCCCAAATTACTGCCCTCTGATAAAGATTGCAGGATCATGGACAGGCTAGGAAAGGTTTACACCTCAGCTACCTTAGCTATTAGGGTTGTTAATTATCACACCCGTATGTCCAGGTATTTCTTGGCTCTCCTGTCCCAGGCTTTTCAGGTTATATCTGAGCTTCCAGACTCTAAGGGTAAAACTTCTGCTCTTTCCTTGTTAGGGACTTCCTTCCAGGTGGCTCGTCATTCCATCGTGTAGTTATGATGCAGCAGGTGCTTCTTCTAGACCTGCTGCTTTTGAGTCGGTGATGAGGAGTTATTCTTGGCTTCTGCTTCAAACTTTGCCTGATGATATCAATGCTAAGTTGATGGCTGCACCTCCTGATAACAAACACTTGTTTGTTGAAGCTGTTGCTGCTATGTTTAAGTCCCTTCAGCATAAGGGAAAAGCTTTACAGGAACTTTAACATGTGTTTGTTTCTCCGGTTCCTAAATTTCAGAGAAACTACCCCAATAAGCCAGTTTTTGTTTGCAGGAAATCTCGCCCTGCTCCTAAGGGCAAAAAGGGTAGTAAGTGGGCTCCTCCTGTTAAGGCTACTCAAATTTCAGTGCCTTAGAAGTCTTCCTTTCCAGAAAAACTAGGTGCTGTCTGACTATATCCTAGTCTTCCCAGCCACTTTCCCCTTTCTGTTCACCTCGCTGTCTCTCCCTGTTTGGCTACAGATTACTGAGGATTTCTGGGTTGTGTCCATTATTCGCC
The DNA here is from genome assembly GCF_019279795.1 of Protopterus annectens. Taxonomy (NCBI): domain Eukaryota; kingdom Metazoa; phylum Chordata; order Ceratodontiformes; family Protopteridae; genus Protopterus; species Protopterus annectens. The sequence continues at coordinate 125,141,013 of NC_056742.1, read as the reverse complement.
AGGGGTATTTCAAGGTGTGAAAATCCCTTCCCACTTTTATTGGTATTCCTCAGCCCCTCAGGATCAACTCTCCTTTTTCTTAGAGGTGCTTCAGGACCTTTTGATTCTGGGTACTATTCAAGAGATCCCTGTGTCTCAAAGGGGAGGGGGGTTTACTCCATGATGTTTCTAGTATCCAGAAAAGAGGGTAATTAGAGAGCAGTTCTAGACCTGTCTTATCTAAACAGTTTTCTGAAGGTGCCATCTTTTCGAATGTTGTCCCTTCAGACATTCCCTCTCTTGCTTCCTTAGGCTTATGTGGCATCTCTGGATCTCAAGGATACATATCTCCATATTAAGAACCATTCTCTTTTCAGGAAGTTTTTACATTTCTCTGTTGCTTCCTGGCATTTTCAGTTCTCTGCTTTGGCCTTTCTGCAGCCCCAAGGGTATTTACCAAATGCCTCACTCCTGTGATTGCTTTTTGCAGGATTCAGGGAATCCAAGTATTTCCTTACTTGGACACCCTTGTGTTTCAGGCATCCTATTCAGAGTTGCTGCTGTAAAATCTCCATTTTGCCATTTTTCTTCAGAGCCTGGGTTTACAGTAAATTTCAAAAAGTATTTTCTGACTCCTCAGGACCGTGTTTTTTCTAGGTTGCAAGACTGAGACTGTGACTTTGCTGACCTCCATGTCCCCTCCCAAGGCCTTGGCCCTCATCTCCTTCTTTCAAACTCTTCTTCCTCTGGCCTTCTTTACAGCCAGTGAGTTTCTGAGAGCTCTGGGTATCACGGCATTCACCATCCCTGTGCTCCTTTGGCCAAACCCCACATGAAGCAGTTTGTGGTTCCTGAATTCAGTTTGGCTTCAACATGCTCATCCCCTAAAATTTGTAGTTCCTCTTCTATCTTGTCTCAAGACAGAACTCTATGGTGCATCCAACAGTTTCCCTAAATCCAGGAATCCCTTTTCATCCCCCTCTTCCCTCTCAGGAGCTGTTCACAGATGTGGGATGGAGAGCAACTTTTGGCTCCCTAAAGATGCAGGGGGTGTGGTCTCCTCTTCAACAGAAGGAGCACATAAGTGTCAAAGAGATTAGTCTTTCTGCTTGGGTCTTCAGGCTTTTCATCCTGTCTTCTCCCCAGGGCTTCTCAAGTTGTTTACAGACAACACTACAGTGATGTGGTATGTAAACAAATAGGGGGGAACCAGAGCTTATCTTTGCTGGTTGGCACTGCTGGTTTGGGATCTTGCTGTCCAGTATCAAGTGACAGGCAATTTGCATTCCCTCAGGTCAAAGCATTATGGCAGATACTCTGAGCCGGTCTCTAACTCAGTCCCACAAATGGATGTTTCACAGGGATATGTTACTGGACATTTTCCACCAGTGGCATTCTTCTCATATAGATCTATTTGTGTCCCCTCTGAACAAAGAGCTTCCTTTATTTTGTGCCACAGTCCCAAGTCATCTGGTGTGGAAGGTGGACGTCCTCTGTTTTTCTTTGAAGAGGAATATTTTTTATGCTTTCCCTCATTCCAGAAGTCCTGTTCAGAATTCAACAGGACACCCTCAAAGTCTTCTTGTTGACTCCGTTTTGGCCATGATAGCATTGGATCATGTTTTTACTGCATTTACCCAAGGGCAATCATCACAAGTTAACTCACAGGGTGGACCTACTCGCACAAGACAAGGGATCTTTCATCCATCCCCACCTGTTTTCAACTGATTTTGGGTGATAGGATTTTGATTCTACATAGACACCTTTTTATGAGGACGTGTTTAGGGTCCTGCAGGAGGCCAAGAAACCCAGTACTAGGAAATCCTACTTATCCAAATGGAAGAGGTTTTCTGTTTGGTGTCTTTCTCGTAACCTGGGTACACTTTTGTGAATGTTCCTTTGGTTCTCTTGTATCTGTGTGAATTGCTCAGTGCTGGGTTAGCTTATTCTTCTGTTAAGGCCCAGTTATCAGCTGTCTCTGCTTGTCAGCCTTTATCTCCTAGATTTGAAGCTAAACAGTTCCTTAAAGATGTCCTTCATATTAGGCCTCTCAGGAAACCTGTTCCTCCTCCCTGGGGTCTTAATTTTTGTTTTGGAGAAATGGACTGGCTTCTTTTGAACTTGCAGCTTCAGCTTCCTTGCAACATTGCTCTTGAAAGACTATTCTTTTATTAGCCCTTACTTCTGCCTGATGGGTGTCTGAGCTTCACGCCCTTATGGCTTGTACTCCTTTTTTTGGTGATTCATAAGGACAGGCTGTCCTTGCGTACTAATCCTTTTATGCCCAAGGTAGTGAATGAGTTGTCTGTTAATCAGTTTGTTCATCTTCCACTTGTTTCCCTTCTCCACAATCTGCCAGTGAAAAAGGTGCTGTACATGTTGGATGTGCATAAACTCCTCAGATTTTATTTGGATAAAAAATCTGATCAGCTCTTTGTTTCCTCCTTGGGATTAATTGCATCCAAGCAGAATGTTTCTTCTTGGCTCTCAAAATCTATTTCTTTTTGTTGATGTTCATCGTGCATACAGCTGCAGTAATCACAGATGGGTTCTCTGCCGTCAGGCGGTCCCTCGGTCGGCCGAATTCCAAAGTCTAGGTCCGGCGTCGGTTGTTGTCGCTTTCTTTCCTGACATCAGAGAGGCAGGGGTATAGAAGACACAGCCGACGCCATTTTCTTCAGTCTTTTTTGCCGCGCGGTGCCCGAAGCAGAATTTCTTCTTGGCTCTCAAAATCTATTTCTTTTTGTTGTTTTCATGGTAAGAGCCTTTCTTATTCTGTTAAGGCTCATTCTGCTAGGGCTGTGGCTTCTTCTGATGCTTTTTTCAAGGGTTTGGATTCTAACTGTATTCTTGAGGTAGCTACCTGGACTATTGTGCATATATTTACCAAGCACTACAAGTTGGATGGAATCTCCAGCGCTAGAGCTAACTTTGCTAGGGCCATTTTTCATGGCTTCCTGGAGGACTCTGATGTCCCTTTGTCCACCCAAGTTTCTTTCTGAGCTTTGGCACTCTCCCTAATGTTATAAATACTGCAACAGTGAAATGGAAGATCACTGTACAGTTATGTAAAATCTTACCGTAATGGTAGATGTCCTTCTCTTCACTGTGGCAGTATTCACTCCCTCTTTCTCCTCCCCCTGGTTCATTTGTCTTCAGGATGTTCTAGTTACCTCTTGTTATTCCTTGGACTGTCATTCCTACTGGGGTTCTCAGTTCTGAAGATGATATGTCTGGACATCACTTTTATGCCCTATGCTAAGTGAGGAACATACATCAGCAGCAGAAGCCACCCCCTTTTTCCCATCTTTCTACATAGGGTTTGGGGTATTGTGTTAACTGTCGCCAACTCTCTCGATTCAGTGCCACACTCCTGCCTTCTTCAACACTCATGCCTGACTGTCACAGATTTTCTTTCACACAGTCTTGCCACCTCTTTGCTGGACGTCCTCATTTCCTCTTACCTTCTTCCTGTCTGTCATAAATCATCCTCACCAGATTGTCTTCTGCTTTTCTACACATGTGCCCAAACCACAATAATCTGTTCTCTTTGGTCTTTTCTGCAATTGCAGCTACTTTGGCTTCCGCTCTTATGTCCTCATTTCTTCATCTGTCCCACAGTGTGCATCCTACCACCTTTCTCAGGCACTTCACTTCCATTATCTCTAGCTTCTTCAACTGTTGGGCCTTTACTGCCCAGGTTTCTGTACCATACAGTAGTACTGGTCGCACCACTGTCTTGTACACCTTACTTTTCAGCATCTTTGGCATTCTTCTGTCATAGACTACACCTGATACTCTATGCCAGTTGGCTGCGGCCCCTCTGATTTTAGCTTTGACCTCTTCATTCAGACTACCCTTCTTATCAACTACCTCTCCCAGATACTGGAAGCTTTTTACCTGTTCCACTATCTTCCCTTCTGTCTCTATTCTCAGCTTCTTCTGATTTCCCCAATTTGCTGCCATTACTACTGTCTTATCTGTGCTTAGTTTCATCCCATGTGCCTTCAGATTTGCATTCCATTCTCCTATCCTTTGCTGAAGTTCTACCTGAGAGTCTGCCTGTACTGCCACATCATCTGCATACATCAGCTTTGTTAATCCGTCCCCTCCAGCCTGTTTGCAAATGTAGTCCATCACCAGTATGAACAGCGGTGGGCTCAGAGCTGAACTCTGATGTACACCCACTCCCACTGGGAACCTCTCTGTGAGGATGAACACTGTTTGTACTTGAGTTATTAGGTCCTTGTATATAGCCTGCACTAATTCTACCAATGTTTCTAGGACTTCAAACCACCACAGTACTGCCCAGATCAGCTTTCTTGGGACCTTGTCATATGCTTTCTCCAACTCTAGGAATGACCAGTTGGGCTCTATCCTCTCTTAAGTATCTGTCTCAGTGCAAACATTGGGTTATTTTGTGCTCTGAATCCAAACTGCTCATCGCCCATCTTACATTCTACTACTCTGCGTATCCTTTTATCAGTTACCCTCACCAGAACTTTCATGCAATATGATAGGAGTTTGATGCCTTTGTACTGACCACAGTTGTCCCCTTTGTTTTTGTGCACTGGAACGAGTATGCTTATTCTCCAGTCATCTGGGATGCACCTTTGTCTCCACACTGCTATTAGTACCCTCAGGAGCCATTTCTCCCCTATCTCACCCAGCATCTTTATCATATCTGATGTGACCTCATCTGAGCTTGCTGTTTTTCCTGACTTCATCTCCCTTAGTGCTGTTCTTGCTTCTTCTAGGGTGGGCTCCTCCTCTTCTCTCATCGTAGGCTATTTCTGGGGCAGTACAGCTTCTGTGGGGTTTTCTTCATTCAGAAGCTGCTGGAAATACTCCTTCCATCTGCCTTTGATGTCCTCTGGACTGGTGAGCAGGTTGTTGCTGGCATCCTTTATGAAGGGTGTCTAACTATCTTCTTTATCTTTCTGTCTTTGCCTTGCAACCTGATATAGTTTCCTTGTGCCCCTTACTGAGTCACTTTACAGAAGTTGGTACAGTGCCTCCGATGCCCTATTCTTTGCTATTGCAACTTCTTTCTTAGCTTTTTTGCTAGTCAACCAGTACTCCTTCCTAGCCTGGTCAGTCTTTTCTATCTCCCACTTCTTCTTGCACTCCTTTCTTTTGATGACTTCCTGGACCTCTGCATTCCACCACCAGCTTTCCTTATGTACCTTACTTACATACGTGGCTCGGCCACATATCTTTTCTGTAGTCCTAACACATGCTGTTTTTAGGCAGTGTCATTCTTCTTCAACTCCACCGATTTCTTCCTCTTCTTGGGGTGTTACAGCCCTGAGTAATTCCTTGAACTGTTGTACTTTCTCTCCAGTCAACTTCCAGGTCTTCAGCCTGGTCTCTGTTGAACTTAGAGCCTTCTCTGACCACTGCTTGCAGCTGATTGTGGCAACTAGTCATTTATGCTGTGGCCTGACTGTTTCACTTGGGATGACTTTGCAAACATGGATTCTACCCCAGTGCCTTTTTCTTACTAGGAGGAAGTCTACCTGAGTTGCATGTTGACTACTCTTGTATGTGATCTTGTGACTCTCTCTCTTTCTGAAACATGTGTTGTCTACTATCAAGCCATTTGCCCGACAGAAATGTCGAATGGCTTCTCCTTTATTCCTGATGTTCTTCATGTTTCACTGTTGCAGTCATCACCTGTGGGTTATCCGTGCTGTGGTAGCCCTCGGCCACCCTGAATACCCGAGGCAATGTTTTTATGCGCCAGCTGCCGTCGCCGGTAGTCTGTCAGGTGGTCAGTGCTATAAAGCAAGTCATCTGACATTATTACATCAGTCTTACTTGCTGTGGAGCCCGTAGCAGAAGCAGTTCGCACGAGTGCCGGTCGGTCTCTACCAGAAGTTGAATTTCAGCAGAAAATGTCTAAAGTTATGTACCCCGTTGGGGAGCCTTTTTTCTTGCTCTAACCGATGTCCGAAAGCAGATCCCACACCGAGACTTTCATTCTTACTGCATCACTTGTTTAGGCCCAGACCACGACATCCCTCGCCGGTTCTGTGCCCTCTCTAATGTGAGAACCATTCGCCATAGAGCTCTTTTTGTAGACAGTTATTTTCATGTTCCATCTTCGAATTCCGATATGGTGTTCATCAGCCAACAATCTGTCAACATTTCAAAAAAACGTAGAGATAAAGATAGAGACAGGCCACACAAGAATAAGCCTTCCAACGACGCTACCACTAAGCAAGTAGTTAGTTTTTCAGAATTCAGTGAGGTGCTTTCACAGCCCCTGTTGCCTGACACGCTTTCTATGCAGGCCTCTGCCGAGACCCTTTCAGAGTCCGGTATGCCGCAGAAATACACTTTGTCTTCCAAGCCTTTGGCTGTCCCTCCATCAGTTGGATCCGAAGCCGGGACGCAGGCACCGGCTTCCAAGGAGGCCTTTCGCACTACAGATTCTAGACAAAAGCCGACGTCTTCACATCCAACTATCGCTTCTCAGAGATCGATGGATTCTCTCAAGCCTAGAAGCCAGGCCACTCCTAGGAAATCTGCTTCTAGCCACCATCTTGCTACTGCTCCCCCACCCCAAGCTCAAATGCTTAAAATAGCGGAGGATCTCATCTCTCTTATCCGAGGTACTCAGGCCCCCACTCCAAAAATGAAAAGGCATCCTTCTCCAGAAATTGACAGACCAAGAGTCTGAGGAATATGATTATTCTGTTTTGAAGAGGAACAACATCCCTTAACTGTTTGAGGATTCAGATGCAGAGGAATTCCATCCCTTCTGCCTCCCCTCCAGAGGACCTCTCCTTTGGGGGAACCCTTCACTCCCTCAGGGAACATTTTCAATGGGAATCTCAAGTCTTCCCACAGTCAAAGAAACAACTTACAGAGTTTCTGGACCTGCCTTAGCACAGACCCCTGGCCATCCCACCTATTTTGGAAGTGGTGGATGATATTTTCCATGAATTCAGCTTAGCCTCTGATGCCCTGCCTCCTGCTCCTACTTAACCTGACAGGTACTACAGAGTACCAGATTCTCACAAATACCTGTACAGGAATCTTGCTGCAGACCCTGAGGTCATTACACAGGGACGCAAAGGAGCTAAGACTAGTTCTGCCAAGAATCCTCTTCCTTTTGACAGAGACTCCAGTGCTCTGGACAGATGGGGTAAGAAAGTATACACCTCTGCAACCTTAGCTATCAGAGCACTCAGTTGTCAGTTCCATATGTTAAAATATCAACAACACACTTTGGAACAATTAAAACAGAAGATTTCTACCTCTCCTGACGGTGCCAACTCAAAATAGCTGGCAGAATTACTACGCACTGCTTGTGAAGTTGCCAAACACTTATTACAATGTGGATATGATGCCCTAGAAGCCTCTAGCAGGGCAGCAGTGATAGGATCTGTTATTGGAAGACATGCTTGGCTAAAGGAACAACCTCTCCCTGATCATGTCAAGTTTAAACTTATTGATGCACCCGTAGATAAGGAACGTCTTTTTGTGGAAAAAGCAGAAGAGGTGCTTAAAAAACTGAAGACAAAGCAAAATCTATGCAAACAGTAAAATATTTCTTTCAAGTTTATCATCCCAGATTCAGCAGGAACTTTTCTCTAAGCACTGGGCCTTCCCTGCACCTAGCAAACAGGGCCAAGATAAGCCCCACAGGGACAGGCCCCTATCCCAGCAAAGAAGCAAACAGTGGACCACTTACATCTCTGAGACAGGGAGTTCTAAGCCAAGCTTCTATGGCAAGCACTCACAATGACTCTCCATCCCCCCTCTACCCTCTGTTCACTCATCAAAAGCTAGGAGGAAGGCTAACCCTATTCAAGGACAATTGGGTCTCTTTAACCACGGACCAATAAGTCTTAAAAATCATTCTTCAGGGATACAGATTCTCTTTTAGCAAGCCACCTATTCCAAGATGGTACCCAGCCACCCCCCCAAACCAGTGGGCAGAGGCATTAAAACTGGTCCAAACTCTAATATCCCAGGGGGCAGTAGAACCTGTCCCTCCAGATCAAACAGGAAAAGGTTTCTACTCCAGACTATTCCTTGTTCCCAGAAAAAAGGGCACTTGGTGCCCCATCCTGGATCTATCCAAACTGAACACCTCCTTGGTGGTCCCCTGATTCAGAATGCTAACCTTGCAGCAGCTCCTGCCTAAGCTCTCACAAAATGCCTGGCTTGTGACACTAGACCTAAAAGATGCCTAACGCCACATCTTCATCAGGGAATCGTGTATTTTAATCCCTGTGCTTCAGAGCAGGCTATCAATACTTGCTCTGCACTGCCCTTTGGCTTATCTACTGCTCCCAGAGTATTCACCAAATGCTTGGCCCCAGCTATAGCATTCTGCAGATAGAGAAATATACAGATTTACCCTTACCTGGATGACTGCCTCATTCAGGCAGAATGCAAATAAAAGTTGCTCCAGGACCTTCTCTTTGTCAAATCACTCTCAACTTCCGTAGGGTTCACCATCAACGAGAAAAAAATCAAAGCAAAACTGCACCAGAAAAAATGTTTTCCTGGGAGCTGTGCTAGACACAGCAACCCAAATGGCCTTCCTATCCCCAGAAAAGCAGAGCTTCCTGCCTCTCTACTTCACCCAACTGGCTTCCAGAAGTCACCTCACTGCGAGGAAGTTCCTGCAAGCCCTGGGATACATGGCATATTGCATCCTTCTCATCCCTTTCGCCAGACTTCACATGAGAAAGCTTCGGTGGTACTTAAAGAAACTTTGGTGTCAGCACTCTGTACCTAGAGACCACTCTCCCTTATATAAGTGCCAAATTTCTGTGGTGGGCAGAGGCCTGTGCCATGAACAAGGGTCTTCCCTTCATCCTCCACCCTTCCCACCAGACCATTACTACCGACACTTCAGACATTGCTTGGGGTGCTCACCTAGCAGGCAGGTGTACCCATGACCTTTGGAACCTAGCAACTTCACTTGCACATCTACCAGAAAGAAATGATGGCAGTGCAAAAGGCTGTCACTTCCTTCCAACCCCATCTCAGGCAAGGGATGATCCTTATAAAAACAGACACCACCACAGTAATGTGGTAAATCAACAAGCAGGGGGGCACCCAATCTTACCACCTGTGTAGGTTAGCCATGAGTCTCTGGCTTATAGCCACCTCTGTGTGGGCTACATCTAATTGCCCAATACTTACCAGGGATCAACAACACACTCGTGGACCACCTACGTAGAAACTTACTGGACCCCCATGAATGGAAAGTTCACAGAGAAATCTTTCTACAAATCACCCAGGAGTGGACCTCTTTGCCTCACACCTCAACCACCAGCTGCACAAGTTCTGTACCAGGGAGTATCACCCCTAGCATGGAAGGTGGATGCCTTGAGCTCCCTCTTTGTGTACGCATACCCTCTTCTGCCCCTTATTCCCAAAGTTCTGATCAAAATAAAAGAGGAGAGACCAAAGGCCATCCTCCTTGCCCCAGATTAGCCCAGGCAGCATTGGTACCCCTTATTACGCAGTCTGACCTTACAGCCCCAAAAGCTGCTTCCCGTGATGTCAGACCTCTTGACCCAGGAGAGGGGGAAGGTACTGCACCCAGACCTACAGAGTCTCAAACTTTCAGCATGGCTTATACACTAAAAAGTAACAAGGAGTCCTTGTTAAGCAAACAGATCCCGGACATCATCACAGAGGCCAGAAGGCCCAGCACAAGAAAATCATATGCTCCTGGAAACCATCAAAAGGGGGCAGTACCTCCCAACCTTCCATCCCTCTCATCCTGGATTACCTAGCAGAGTTGCTCAATAGTGGCCTCTCTTTCTCCTCTATTAAAATGCATGCCTCGGCCATCGACCCACCCCTCATATGTCATCCTTTGATTAAGCAATTCCTCAGAATGGCTTCTAATGTCAGGCCTCTCAGAAGGCCTCTATAGCCACCCTGGGACTTGAATTATGTGCTAGAAAAACTAACCTTACCTCCTTTCGAACCTGCTGTTTCAACAGAATTGAAATACCTCTCTTGGAAGACTTCCTACTAGCTATCATCTCAGCCAGAAGTGTCTCAGAACTTCAAGCTCTCATGGCTGTCGAGCCCTTCATAATTTTCCATGCAGACAGTTTCCATGCAGACAGTCTCCCTGAGGACTAACCCCTCCTTTATGCCCAAGGTGGTATCTGATGTGACCCTTAACCAGGCCATACACCTTCCCACCTACTTTCCCAACCCTCAAAACAAGGGGGAAGAATTCTACACTCACTAGATGTGCACAGACAACTCGGATACTATCTGGACCATACTAAGCCATTCAGAAAAACACACCAGCTTCTTGTAAATTTTGGCCCAGGGGCAGAGGGGAAGCCCATCTCCAAACAAACCATTTCCAAATGGATTTCATACTGTATCCATTTTTGCTACAGACTATATGGGAAACCCATCCCTAAGTCTATCCATACCCACTCCACTAGGGCAACCTCCACTTCCACTGCCTTCCTCAGAGGAGTACTTACCAGGGACATCTTGGAAGCGGCCACTTGGACCTCTGTCCATACCTTTACAAAGCATTACCACCTACCTTTCTTTTCTAAGTCTAGGGCAGGGTTTGCCTCTGCAATTCTGCAGGGCCTCCTGATCCATACCTAGGACTCAGCCTATCCTTCTACCCTTTTCTTCAGCTTTGGGAATCCTCCCACAGGTGATGACTGCAACAGTGAAACACAAAGAACATAGTACAGTTGTGTACACTTACCGTAAATGTAGATGCTCGAGTGTATTCACTGATGCAGTCTCAGTTTCCCTCCCTCCATCCCCCATTTAACATCTTCCCATAGGGGGGCACAAGCTTCCCAAGGTGGCTTTTGGCCACCAGGACCACTTCTCTGTTTTCCCTTGTGCTTCTGATGGTTTAGGGCAAGAAAAACTGATGTAATGACGTTGGCTGCCTTGCTTTATAGCACTGACGACCTGATGTCAGACTACAGGCGACAGCAGCCGGCACACAAAAACATTGATTCTTGTATTTGGGCCAACCGAGGGCTACCACAGCAGCGACCGAGGGCTACCACAACAGGGATAACCCGCAGGTGATGACTGCAACAGTGAATACACTCGAACATCAACATTTATGGTAAGTGTACACAACTATACTTGCCCCACCCATGTGGACCCAGGCAGTCCTCATATCCTGTTCTGTCTGTCCCAGTATGTGCATTCAAGTCATCCATTATCAACACCAATTCATGTTGTCCTGCTTTATCTAGTACGTCCTGCAACAGTTGTCTGAATGCACTCTTTTCCTTACTATCACAACCTTGCTGTGGGGCATAGGCTGAGATTATGAATACTGCCCTGTCATTACACTGGAGTCTGACTGCCATGAGTCTGTCATTAATTCTGATGATATCCCTTACTGCCTTCTGAAGCCTCTCTCTCACCACAATTCCTACACTATTTCTAGCCTGCCCTCCACCTGAGTAGTAGACTCTGGATCCCAAGCCAAGTAGGTTTGCCGCACTGCCCTTCCATCTCGTCTCTTGGATACATAGGATGTCCAGCCTCCTCCGTATCATCATGTCATCCACTTCCAAGCTGCATCCTGTCAGTGAACCTACATTAAGTGTAGCAATTCTCAGTTCATGTTTGGCAGATTGGTTGGTTTTATGTCCAGCTTTTGCTTAACAGAGCTATCCCAGGTAACCCAAGCAACACTTCCCCCTATAGGGCACCATGTAGAGTGTGTGCTGCTGCCCACAGCTCCATTCATTGGTGAGTTTGAGATGGAAACACTTGGCGTACCCTAAAGCAACCTAAGGCTGCCCTAGACAGGGGATCCTTAATGTTATGAATGCTGCAACAATGAAGAGAAGGATATCTACTGCTATAGTAAGATCTTACAGAACTGTACTATGGTCAAAATGTACACTGCTTTAGTGGCAGTACCCACCCACCATCCTCTCTATTTTATTTGTGTTTGTGTTTTTTGGCTGTGAATTGTTTAGTTTCAGGCAGTTCTTACTCATGGTTCTTCAGGCTTTTAGTGTTAAGCAGAAAGAACGAAGAACAACAGACTTCCTGAGACAGGTTAGGCTTCCCCTGATGGGAGGGGCTTAGCAGATCCTCTGTCACAGGGAGTCAGAGGATGTAATTCAGAACTCTGGAAGGCTGCCAGTGTGGGTTTGTGCAGGCACAGAACCCAAATGCCACTGAGTGGCTGTGTGAAATTCCAACATCTACTGTTACAAGTAAGTAGGACTTGCGCAACTGTACTTTGAGCGTCAGATTAATTTCTTCTCCAGGTATGCATGGATTTACATTCCTTTTGTGACCTTTACTGGGCATTAAAAATTGAACAAATTTTCCAAGTTGTCTGTTGTCTAACTTGCTGAATATTTATGATTGAGAGGTGCAGATATATAGTGTACTTAGGATCATAGGAAGTTACTAGGCTATTGGCACTTACAAGCTTAGCCAAGAATTTAGCCCATGTTCCAAAAAGTCAGCACTCTATGCCACTGTTGAGCAGGAACACAGATGGAATCCCAGGGGTGTATTTTCTGTTCCCCATCTAGTTACCCAGGTTGAGCTTAAAAAGGTTTAATGAGATACTCTGCTTTATGTGGAGAAGGAGTCTGCTCCACAAAAGGGGGAGTCTCTTGGACACAAATCTGTCCCGCCAACAAGCCCTGTTGATGTTACTGACCTGGTTGAGGTCACGTGTGGGGGTTATTCGAGTGGTGCTTGATTTGCGGATATGCAGCAGTCCCATCAGGGTGGGGTGTGAGATTGCTTTATATGCCACACAGAGGTCACCTCTGAGGAGTCTGTAGGAGAGTGAGTAGAGGGACAGGGATTTTAGCCTGTCTGTGCAGGCTAGATGTTTGAGGCCCTGGATCCTCCGGGTGAGGAACCTCTGTGGTCTCTCCAGCTGCTGCATGTGCTTTGTGAGGTACACGCCAAAAGGGGCATTGTGCTCAAAGCTGATCTTATAAGGAAAGAATACAGAGATGTTATGACCATCTTGTCCCCTGGATGAGGTAATCTTAGTAATGAGGTGGGCCATGTAGAAAGCTTTCTGTACAACGGAGGCAATATGGTGGTCAAAAGTCAGTTTGCTATCAACCTGGGTGCCCAAGTCCCTGACGACTGATTGCATGCTTAGTGCCTTATTATCAATGTGATAATTTGTGGGGATGTCATTCTCCCCAAAAGGGATGATGTATTTTTTGGCATTCAGTTTGAGGCCATGTTTCTGGCACGAGTCATTTGTTAGGGTTGAGACCCTCTTGGAGGATGTCCACATCACTAAGGGAATTGATGACAACACCCAGTTTGCAGTCATCTGCAAACTTAGTCAGCCATAGCCCACTCGATTTGGCCTGCACTTCTGGGAAGTTTATTCCAAACAGCAGAGGCCCCAAGACGGATCCATTAGGTACACCGTTTGCTATGGGTCTATTACTTGAGGTGGCTTCTCCTATTTTGACTAGATGGGTTCTGTCAGTGAGCCATTTTTCTACCCATCTGGTAACATATGGATTGATGTCTAGTTGAGAGAGTCTATTATATTTGAGTGGAGAATAGTAGCGAAGGCCTTTGCCAGGTAGGCGGTGTGCACCGTCTTCCCGTCGTCTATGGCCTTGGTGACTGTCTCAAAGAAGTTGACCAAATTTAATAGGCATGACCTCCCCTTGGCAAAATTAAACTGTGTGGGATCAAGTGTCTGAAGGTTGCCCATGCCTTTGTTAATGAGGTCCATGATGATCCACTCCATGACCTTGCAGATCAGGCTAGTTAGGCTTATGGGTCTGTACTTTCCTAGATCAGTGGACACTCCTCTTTTGTGCAGAGGGATGACAGTAGCAGTCCTCCACTTGGCTAGGATGAAGCCAGTACTCTGCTTTGGTTGAATAGGGTGCCTAGTGATGCTGCAAGTTCATGCCCGAGGTCATGTAGGATGCAGCCTGGGATGTTATCGGGTCCCACGGAGGCTGTATTTTTTTGTCTTTGAGAGGGCAGTGATGACTTGCTCCCTAGAGATAAGAGGTGGAGGGCAGGGACTGGGGATGTCCTGTTTTACTGATGGGGGACAGAGGAGTGAAGTTGTCACTGAACCTGTCTGCCAGCAGGTTGGCTATATCTACAGAGTTTGTGTATGTGGTGTCCTTGACCACCAGTTCACAGCAGGTTTGGGTGCTTCACTTGAGATTGCCAACAAATGTGAAGAAAGCCTTATGATTGTCTTTAGTAGATGTGGCCAGTTTGGACTCAGTTTGCTCTGGAGGATTTCACTAGTGCTCTTATTTGCTTGTTCAGGCTAAGGAGATATTGCTTCCAATTTGACACTTGCTCCTTCTTGATCCTGGACGCAATTTTTTCCTTTTATTATGGAGTTTATTTATTGCAGAAATCCACCAGACAGGTTTACTCTTCCTTGAGGAGGAGGATTTCATCCTGTCTGATATTCTTGATTCCATGCAGCTGTATAAATGCTTATATAGTATTTTGGTGTAGGTTTGGACATATGTGCCAGTTCCTGTGGAGGGGAGAGGGCTGTGAAGCTGTGTATACCTTCCCTCAGGAGGTTGTAATCAGCTTTGGAGAAGTTTTTTTTGTTTGACCCTATTTGGGGGGATCGGGGGAGATGGTGACTTAGAAAGTGACTGCTGACATGGGGATGATGACACTGTAGGGATGCTGCAGTGGTTACTCATGTTGGTTAATGCCAGGTCCAAGATACTTTCACCTCTTGTGCCATTGTCAACCAACTGGTCCAAGGCATTTGCATTGATAAAATCAAGGAATCTCTTGGCATTTGTGTGTTGGCATGAGTATTTCTTCCAGTCTGTGGTTGGATAGTTAGTCGCCCAGGATCTCAGGGTAAAGGGTTGAACCCTGATAGATTCAAAGAGGTCCAGGTAGGTGGAGTTGGCATCTTGATTCAGAGTTGGAGGCCTGTAGCTAGCTAATGGTATGGCTGGGTGCTCTCTGCAGCTTGGAAACAGGTTTCTATGACTGTACAAATGTCAGCTTCTTCCAGGGTTAAGAATGCTTGCAATTATTGCAGTTTCATGTTTAGACTCCTAGTGTTTAGCAGCATGACCTTTAATTTACATTTTAATGAAATTTTCATGTTGATAGTTTTGCCCTCATGGCGTTGCCTAAAAAAGACACTATGGAGGTGGCAAGAACCTTTGCCAGGAGCTTGAAGCCCAAGGGAGACAGATGCAGGCCATCTCTGGCAAAGCATTGAGGCTTGTCAGTCATGTCGTCCCAGGCTGTCAGGTACTGGATCCCCATGGAATGACACTAGAAACTAAGCCAATTGTTAGTAATTTTCTGTTTGTATTGAGGCATCATTCTATGACGGTAGAATGCTGCTTAAGGCTAGGAACATACCTGCTTGGGACACATACTCAGCGAGCTGGCTCATGTCTCTCTTCATGTAGTCCAGGGAGGTACGTCTCAAGTCATTCAAGTCTAACATGGACTATGACAGAGTCATAACAGTACCTGTTGAGAGACTTGAATGCATTAGTGATATGGCAGATTCTAGCACCCAACAAATAACTAACTGTGACTTTCTGCTTATCCAGCCTGGTGAGGGGCACATCTGTGCATCTCACAATGGAGTCTCCTATGACTAATATATTGGCTTTATGTTTAGGCCTTAGTGGCTGTGAGAGACAGGTATGTGGACTGTGTGTGGTGTGGTGGGCAGTGGAATTTGCGTGTGTTTATGTCTCGGAGGTCTCTTTTGTTTGGATATGCTTTTGTTGAGGAACTCCGCATATGTGTGAGTTTGTTGTATAGTTGTGGGTGGTGGTTTAGGTATGGTGGTCATGTTGCCAACCTTTTTAGTGCCAGATATATTTGTTTGTGGGTGAAAAAGCAATGACTCTAGGTACTTGATGTAATTGCATCTCTCTCAAATTGTGTCCTAGGTGGTAGTAGTAGAGGGCTGTCCTTGTACATGAGGCAGTTTCTACACTGTCTCAGGATGCCCATGTCAACTAGACTGGCAGAAGAAAATGTAGAAAATTGTCCATCCATGTTTGTCAGAAACTGAAAGAGCTAAGAGGGTAAAGGGAGGAAGGTCTAAGAGTAGTACTACTAGATGATAAAATGTGCTACTAAGGGAAAACTTGTAGCTGGAACACCTCTCAAAAAGGGTTAAAAACCATGCAGCTGAAGCTCTGGATGCAGCAAACCTGTATCTAGACTATGCTACTCAATTTTAAGGTTAAGAACACAGTAGAAAATCTCACAATGAAGCAGAGATTAATCACTTATAGCCAAAAGAATAGAACTTGCAGTATGAAAAAATACAGTTAAACAGCAACAAAACATAGTAAAATGCAGCTAAACAGTAATGAATTGCAAAATCCAAGGTGAAGCAACGCAGGCAGGAAGTAGTAAATCCACACAGTTTATTTAGAAGAATAAGCGCTTTCGTCCCAAACAGTTAATTTATCAGGAACTTCATCAGAAACCGTATCAATTCATCCTACACCAAATTTATGAAGGTAAAAGATGACATCATATCCTCTCTTGGAGCCCAAATGTATAAACACACCCCCTAATATAAATATATGAATATGCATAAGAAATTAAGAATGTGTAAATAAAAAACACTTTATACACAAAAGACATAAAAGCAGTATAAAATATGAAAGAATTAGAAAATTTTTAAAAATGCAAACATGATTACTACAAAAAACTATCTCTTGAGAGCTTTCAGTTTTAAAAGACTAGAGACAGACTTTCATTTAAACCTGGCCAGTATATGAAATTCAGGTGCATTTGCCATATTAATTCCAATTTTTCCAAAAGAATAGGGCCATGCACCACCCCTTTCTGATACAGATGCAACTTCTAAAACAATAAATTTAAACGTGTTGTGGATTTAATATGACATGCTTTGCTAGTGCATTCACTTCACAACAATCTGTAATATTTCTCAGATTTTCACCAGTCCTGTTTTTGAGTTTACTTTCTGTCTTCCATACATAAAAACATAAACAGAACATAAGTACAATAAACTAATTTCTCACTGTTACAACAGTGTTTACGAGGTATCTTCACCTTCATATTATTGATTGCAAATATATTTCCTTCAAAAATATAGGGGCAAAATTTACACCTACCACATTTATACATGTATCCCCCAGTAAATGGAAGGTGCTGATGCTCAAAGAGGTTTTTTAAATTAGAGCCTCTTCTAAATACACATGTGGGTCTATCCCCCACAAGCTCCCTAAGATCTCTGTCACCACTTAATAACTTCAAGTTTTCTTGCAAGATATTCTTAATATGAAATGCATCGTTTGAAAATATAGTTGTGAAACTGGAATGGAAGTTAGGCATTCAAATCCAAAAGAATAGAACTTGCAGTATGAAAAAATACAGTTAAACAGCAACAAAATGCAGTAAAATGCAGCTAAACGGTAATGAATTGCAGCAGATAGTAGTGAAATATAGTTAATCAGTAGATTGCTTTGAAACAGTCGCTCACAGTCACAACAGTAGCAGTTCGCATTAAAGCATGCTCATGAACTGATTGTTCAAAAGCTCATGCAGGATGGGGAAATGGTGAAATATTTTATCTTTTTATATCTCAGGGCACCTGACATTACACGTTCAATGTTCTGGAATTTGAGTTGGAGAAATTTCACACCTTTCCATAGGGTATTGGGGTAACAATCATCCTGACTGCATGCAAACATGCAGGCTTAGTTGCCCAGTGTTTTCTCTGTAAAACATGATTTTAATAGAGCACAATTTCTTTCTCCTATTTTTATGTTTGTCTTCATCTGTTCACCATTCTTAAGTTCCTCAATCTGGTCTCTGCAGGTATGAGGACTTTATGCTGTATACACTGCATTTTAGGTCTTTGTACTTCTTAAACTGATTTATTTTTCAGTTTTTTGGAGAGCTTCTTCATTAGCTCTTGTCAGATTCTGACTGTGGTCTGATGTCCTGGGTGTTACATAGTTAATTTATTTATGCATTTTAACCATGGTTATGGATTGTTCCAAGGAATTCAGTCGCTACACAAGCCAAAAGATAGCAACAGCACACATTATGTGATTGAACTTATTACAGCATAGAAGACAATCATTTGTTATAGCTGGATTTATTGACGGCAACATAAAATATACAGGAATGCAAACATAATACATAAATGGGAATGCGTATTTTGTATAATGTACATAGTATATTACATAGCCAAAGTTAAATATTTCAGTCAGAAGACTGGTAATTCATGCAAATTGCAACAGTGTGGGTAGTAAAAGAGCTGTAACCTGTATCTTCAAGACCAATACACCTAAGTTGATTGCAAAAAGATGTTGGCTCATTAATGTTCTGAAGTGTGTCGAGGAGGAAATTCTTTGAAGCAGCGGGTGTTTTACAGAGATCTTTTTTAGTTGTGGCCAAGATGTAGAATTGAAGTTTCAACCCATCCTTTCTTCTTAAAGCATAGAGTGTGTGACTAATAGAAATTATTTTAATGGGAGACATTAATGGTCGTTAATAAGCGTAAAGGTAATTGTGATCAGTAAAAACTGCTCTTGCTTACGCAGGGAGCCACTTAGCCCTTTGGATGGTTAGATATTAATGTTCCCTTTTATTGGCATAATTTATAACTCATATGTTTTCAGCAGGTTATGGTTGGGAAATATTTTGCAGGGAGTGAAGCAGTTAAAGTGGTAAGGTATATTCAAGCTTAGGAAGAAGGATACTTGGCAGTGGAGCTGCCTGCTGCAGTAGGTTTGAGATGTGTGCCACCTTAAGTTGTGTGAGTATTTTTATCAACTTGCTGTTTATGCTAGTGGTAAGTTAAGATTTTATGTTTGCTTTTCTGTCTGTCTCAACCTATGGGGTTATTGGATTTGACTCCGATCTGACACTGGCGCTCTGAATCTTCAGTCCAGGAGCTCTGCCTCCTCTATCCATAACTCCTTGCTGTAATTGCCTCTCCTCAGATCTTATTGCTGCCATCAAGTTCAAGTCATGGTCTCAGAATTCCACTAAGAAGTGTATCCTTTTCAAAATTTTCTCTAATCTTTTTTTGGTTTTAGTTCTTTTTGTGTAGGGTTAGTTTTTAAGTAGCATTAAAACCATAGGTAGAATTTTTTCTTTTTGTCCTAGATAGCATTGGCATTATTCAGTGGTTAAAAAAAAAGATTTAGTTGTTAAATGTGCTATATTTGATAGGATTTATCATACAGTTATAGTGTTTCCTTCCCTGAAGTGTTACTGAGCTTTTCTCCTTGCTTTTCAAGATGGACAAAGCTTTGGGGGCTCAAAAAGGGCACCAACTGTGGGCACAGATTGCCCCAACAGGATGCCAACAACATGTGTGTCTATTGGCTGGTCAGGTCTGTGCTTCATTTTGCACCAGAACTCAATCTGAGAGAAAGGTTAAACTGATCATGAAAGTTTTTTTCCAGTCTTCAGCTGCTGTTACTTCCTCTGTCTCACCAAGCAGGAAGACAGATGGGAGAAGAAGAAAGTGAAGGTTAAGGATTCAAAGGCAAAGAATGGGAAAACAACAGATGCTCTTTCTCGTCCACAGAGGGTCAGCCGGAGCTGAAGGCTCATAGATGTTCTGCAACTCTGTCTAACCCCTTTGGCTCCTTCAGTGCTGCATTGACTCTGAGCTACTGTTTTCATGGTCCTGGAGTTGGAGTCCTCCAACTTCCCCACCATTAGCAGTCCCAGCTGATTCTTCTCCAAAGACTCTTATGCTTCTTTGAACTTACTTCATTCCCCCTTATGCCCAATTACTCTGGCAGTGCTTTCCAGGGGAGCATCTCCCTCCCCTACTCTGGTCTGAGCCTTTCCAACTCAGATCCAGTCTTTGTGTCTGGCAACTAAACATTTCAAGCAGCCACAGAAGGTGGCTTAGATGAAGTCCACTATGTCAGTTGGGAGTCTTTAAGTCATCCAATCTAGAGCAGGTGATGCATTCCTTTCTACAGGCACAATGAACCTAGGCATCATCCCTGCCTCTGAGGCTTGAGGCTGTAATTCTTTTGGGTCCCAATCTTATGGTTCTTTCCTCGGTCCCTTTGGTTCTGAGCTTGTTAGATCCAGTGGCTCAGTGGCCATTCCCTCCAGTGATGCTGATGACTTAGCCCCTTTTGACATTGACTCAGTGCTTGGTGTTCTTTACTCCAGTGCTATTATAGGAGAAGTCTGAGTAGTCAGGGCTGACCTTCTGGATGTTGGCTTTGTCCCTGCCTGCGGGTGCTTCCACCTTCAAAAGCTCGGATCCAGTCTCCTACATCTCAGCTATCAGAGTTGGCACCAAGCACCTGTCTCCCTCGAGTTTTCAGATCTGAGGAGTTCAGATCTGGTCGTCCAGCTTCACTTTCAGCTTTCAGTGTTAAGGGAATAAGAGTACATCACTATCCATTCTCATTCTCTGTTCTGCGCCTGTGGATATGCTTCAACTGGCTCCAGGGCATCCCACATCATTGGGCCTCCAACCTTCCCCTGCATGTTAGGGCCTCCCCCTCATCTGTAATGCTTTCCTCCTCTCCATCCAGGGATGTACTTGGGAAGAGCAAATGCCTGAGGAATCCCTCACTGAGGGCACCAACCTCTATAATGGGGAAGGCTCCCCCAAATAATGCCAAAATGATGCCTCTTTTGGTGATTTGGTGGAATTATTGAAACTGCTTGGAGTGGACCACTGAAACCCCTTCAGTGGGGGAAATGCATTTTTCTGGAGGCCCTAGTGACTGTTCCTCCTGTGGCATGGGGGGGGGGGGACTGCAGTGGATGCATCCTACAGGCCAGAGGTGGTCTGAAGAACAAGGTCTTCTGCGGGGCTTTCTTGGTGAGGCCATTTCAGTGCCCTTGAAGGGTTGCCTGGCTGCTGTACTCTGGAGGTAGTTGGGGACATCTTGTTGTATACCCAAAAGCTTGGGAGGCCATCCCATCAGATGTGTAAGTGGTGTGATTAGTATCCAGAGATTATGCAAATTCCTTTTTTTCCACACCAAAGAACTCCCAAAAACCTCTTCCCAATGTGCCACCCAGTCACCGAAGAGATGCAGTAGAAATCAAAAAATTGCTTCTCAACCAAATCATATGAGAAGTCCCAGCAGACCAATGAGGGTCTGCGGTCTAATTGAGATTTGTTTTAGTATTAAAGAAAAACAAGGACCTCAGGCAAATTTTGGATTTTGTCAAGTTGAACCAGTTTGTCAAGCAGAGCAAGTTCCAGATCACAGTGCAGTCCATTTAACCTCTTCTGTGGAAAGATGACTGGATGTGCTCAGTAGACCTCAAGAATGCTTACTGTCACATAAAGATAGCAAGGCATTCCAGGAGGTTTATGTGCTTTCTGCTGGGAGTCTCATCAGTTTTGGGCTCTCTCTTATAGCTTCATCACAGCTCCCCGGGTGTTCAACAAATGTATGGCAATAGTCACAGCTTGGCTCAGGCAATGATTCTAGGTCTTTCCTTGCCTGGACAAGTGGCTCCAAACTGCTTCCATGAGGGTGTTACTGATCAAGGCCCAAGATTCTTTGCACCATCTGTGTCTGTCCTTTGGCATAAGAGTGAATTGTGAGAAATCTAGCTTGGAGCTAATTCAAGTACTGGAATTTATCAGCTGACATTTTGGGTATAGCCACTCAAGCAGCCATCATCAAGACTAAATTCTCTTCATTTACAATTCTTACATCCTTCAGATTCAAAAACCACCAGCATCCCCATTTCTGTTTGGGTACATGGCTGCTTTGATTTGTCTAGGTCTATTGGCAGGCTTCCACATGAGGGTCCTCTATTGGATTCTGGCTGTTCACTGGGTCCTATCTGACTCATCCTATGAACTTACCAGTTTTTCTAACAAAATCTGTTGTCATTCAGTCGTGACTGGAATCTCCTTTGGTTGTGGCAGGGAGGGGCATTTTGAAGGGATAACTGTCCAGGGTACTTGATCTCAGTTCGTAGCCAGTCTTCGTAACAGCATCTTTGATATGAGGAAGGTCAGAGTTGCAGGCCTTTCAGGACCTTCTTCCCAAGTGTGTGATTGCTGTCCAGACTGACAATACATCAGTGATGTGGTACTTGAACAGGCAAGGAGGAACTCTTGTCCTATCCCCTGTGTCAAGAGGCCATTAGAGTTTGGCAGTGGTCAATCTGCTCTCAGCAGTTTCTGATTGCAGTGCACATCTCTGGGAAATCCAACATCCTTGATGGACAGTCTGAGCAGACACAATTCTTCTGCTTCATGAGTGGTCCCTGAATTTGGGGGGTAGTGGTGCGGATTTTCAGCCGCTGAAGCAGCCCCTGTTGCTGTCTTGTTTCCCTGTCCAACACAGATTGCAGCAGTTCATCTGCCCTGACCCTGCCAGAGCACTGTCATCAAGGGACGCTGTTCTGCATGTTTACCCCCCAAGTCTACTATACTTCTATCCCCCACACTCCTCTGATGATCAAATTTCTTCAAAAAGGTAGTCCATTGCAGAGTGACCATCATCCTCATTGCCCCTTTCTGGCCCTGACAAGTTTGGTTCCCCTTATTTTGGCCTCACCTTCTCCACCCACACTGGGTTTTGGACCATGTTCCATTTCTGATTTCTTATCCTTTTAGCCTGCGTCACCCAAACCTTCACTCCTTCAGACATAACCACATGGATCTTCCAGTTCAAATAATTGCTACGGGTCCCAAACTTTTAAGAGTGATGTTCACATACTTGCTTCTTTCCAGAAGCCTTCAGCCTGAAAGCTTTGCACCAGTAAATGGAATTGGTTTTCCATTTTGGCCTTTTCCAAGGGCTTAGATCCTTTTTCGGCACTTTTAGATTCTATCTTGGATTTTTGGGCTGGTCTTTTTCACTCTGGTCATAGGCAGTTCAATTAACTGCCATTTCTAACTTTCATGTTAGCATGGATAATACACTTGTGGCAGCTCTTAAGCTGTCCAAGGCCTTTATAAGATACTTTTTATTATATCTTTCTCTTCATGACCCAGTTCCTCCTTACGACCCTTGTCTGCTTTTGAAAGTTCTCCTTAGACCTACTTTTGAACCAGCAGCCACAGTGTCCTTTTGTCATGGAAAACTTTTTCTCCTAGTGGTGACAACTGCAAGAAGGAGGTCTGAACTTCATGCACTTTCCTCTGTTCCTCCTTATCTGTTTTTTTTTTTTTTTTTTTTATAAAGATGGATCTGAAGGTTTTGCCTTCATTTGTTCTTCAATCTGTGGGTTCAGATCCAAATCGGATGTACACTAAAGCTCTAGGATCTGAAAGCTGAGCTCCTCCCCTCACATCCCTCATATCTCATTTGCCGTGTTTCTGACAAGCATCGGAATTGCGTTTGTCTGAACTCCTCAGGGTTTCAGTGAGTTTATTATTTATTGACGGTTGTTGACCGGGAAAGTCCACTGGGCTTGAGACCCATTTATAGTAGAGGCCCAGGGAGAAAACTCCAAGTTATATGAAAATCATTACATAATTTGTGAGGAAACAATTACTTAATAAAGCAAGTGAAATAATAAAGAAAGCCATCTAAACAGCACATATGTTGTAAAAAGGCACAATACAGTAACAATGGAACATTAGCATGTAGGAAAATTATAGTTAGAAATATTTAACAATACAGCTCAATTTTTTGGGGGGTAGGTAAAGGGAAAGGTAAGTGTAGTGGGAAGATAGAATTAGAAAGTTAAACTTAAAGGTAGGATAGATGTAGTTAGAATCTTGTAGCTAGGTGGTGGAAATATGTAGGTTATAGATGCACTTATTTAATGGTAGTATTACAAGTAGAAAGTGACAGAGAAGAGAAAATGTGTTAACTCATTACATCTGAGTGACGCCTCCAGGTGCATCTGCAGTTAACTCCTACTGATGCCTCTAGGTGTCAGATATTGCTTGTCAATATTTGCATCGGTAATACCAAAACCATGTTATGTACAAGGTTTTAAAAGATTTCATCTTAAAGCTTACACAACAGCAAACTAAACTGCATTAATATTTTATCTCTGTCTAGTGCAGGTTAATAGATATTAACAGTTGCTTTATGAAACTAATTTATTTAGATATCATTTTAACATTTTTCTAAATATCTCAACAACCAAGTAACACAGACAGAACTCATTGACCTCACATGAAAGCTCTCAGTTAGATGAATAAAATGCTGTTGACATTGTGTGTGTAACTTGAGTGGTTACTGAGATATTGTAAATTGTTTGCAAAATATTGCAGATGTAATAGTTACTCTGTGTACCGTGACTTATAAAATTCAGTTTAAGACCTAGAATCTAAAGAATACTACCACTATAAAAATAGTTTGTGCTGAAGAGTTTGCCATTATACTTCTTTCTTAACCCATATGATCCCAGAGATATGAACATTTGTTTGAAATGTGATGACATAATTTGATTCTGTCAAAAGGCTTAGGCTCCATCCATTGGAAGTTATAGTGCAATCTCCCTGCTATCTATTGGAGTTAATGAGTTAAGATAGTTGTATAAATGTGTGGACTAGGATACTAAAGATTAGGTGTAACAGTATGACATATACACAAGTATATTTGCTATGTGAAACAGTTTTCCTAGATTAAGGAGTATGTGGATATGTGTTGCATGTGCAGCTGGGGTCATGTTATTTTATTAAGAAATTTCCCATTCTTTTTTCCTTCCTATTTACTCTTATATTCATTCTCCTTGGTAATATAATTTTTTTGTTGTCTACCTTTAGCCCAGAAAGGTAGTTGGTCTTCCCAAAACCCTAACCCTGAGGAATCTGTGTTTCTGGAAGGTTTTGGGTCAGACTCATCTACTTCTTAGGTCCCCCACTCCTGCATATCCACTTATTGACCTTGTGTTGTGCAATGCGTGGAAGGAGCCGGACACAGTGTAACCCATCCCTAAATGACCAGATAAGATCCTTAGTGCTGTTCCCGTCAATGCCATGGTGGTAGCAGCCACCAAAAAGGAGCTGGCTCAGCAAAGCTCCACTGGCCATCCCCCTAACAAGGAGTCAAAGGCCTTGGACGGGTTTGGTAAGCCGGGTATATGCTTCAGCAACCTTTGTGTTGCGAGTGCTGAATTATTTGGCACATGTAACTAGACTACAGACGGACTTATTCAAGGAAAACTCTAGTTCTGCCTCAGGGTCAATGTCTGCCGAGGAACAGTAGACCATTTCCTCCAGGATGGCCACCCTACAGTCTATATCAAAGACGTCCATGAGGTTAATTTCTCATAGGTTCATAGGACAATACTAGGCTATTGACCCGGAGGCCCTTATAAGCCTAGCCAAGAATTTAACCCATGTTCTCATAAAAGTTAGCACCTGTTTTCCCTGTCAAGCAGGGACACAGGTAGGATCCCAGAGGGTATATTTTCTGTTTCCCATCCGGTCGTCCAGGCTCCTCTTAGTGGGCTAGTGAGGTACTCTGCTTAATATGGAGAGGAAATCTGTTCCACAGATGCGTTACTCGCTGGGACACAAATCTATCATGCCAACAAGTTCTAGTAATGTCATAGACCAGGTTGAGACCTTGTGTGCGGGTTGCGCGAGTGGAGTTTGACTTGCATCTCCCACCAATGCCTACAATAAAGTAGATGGTTTACCACGCAGAACAAACTAAAAAGAACCCAAACTCGTTATATTTTCTTCTCCACAGAGTGGATAAATGCAAATTTTAACTAGACCAGTATTTGAAGACGCAACTCTAGAGTGCTGCTATTCTTTAGAATATCTTCCACACACACGCCAAAAAAACACACTAGGCCTCAGAACACAACCACTTTTGCCACACACACAGGAAAGTGGTATAACAAAGGTAAAGATCTAAAATCGTGATGGCTTTACCTGAAAGGGATTCCAAGCAATACGGTCAACATTTCATCCTCCTCCCCACAGCTTTCAACCTTTTGTTTCCAACATACAAAGCACTTAACTAATGAGTTTGAAATCTCACGAGGTTAAATTTGAGACATTACACAAAGTATTTCCATTTCGATGCGAAACTGCGAGGACGTGCACCAAAAACGAGGAAAGTCATTGAAACCGAAGTTAAATTCTTTGTATGTGCGGATACTTGGCCAATGCATGTGATTCTGATAACGAGGTCAGTGTGAGCTTGTACGATGCTGTCTTGGGAGTGAGAAACATACCAAGTGATTCTTGGTGGACAGTTACCAAGATAATTTTCCCTCTCTCTCTTTTTTTTTTTTTTTTTAGAGGAGGATAATGACCCTAGACACTTCACAACAGCAGAGCCCAAATGTTGCGGCTCATGTGTTATCCAACAATGGGATAGTACATCTCACACAACCATGACTTCATCTTCAAAAGTATAAATGTAGTGAAAGCAGTGAAAACTTGTCGTTCGAAGGAGGAACACCACACTAACCAAGAAACATCCCATGCCATTTCCCTTTAAATATTACGTTAAAGTACGCTAACAAAAGATACGGCATCCTACTGTATACACACTCGTAAAATAGAAAAAACTAACTTTATGACAATCTGATCGCCCAAATAACACGCATACTGCTCCCAAACAGTACACATCAAATGCCGAAAATACAAGCCAGACTCCTAAATCCCAGGCTTCTATTTTCACCAACATCTTGCGGGCCTTCGATAGAAAAACGAGTACATTAATTTTTATTTAAAAAAGCAACAGCAATCCAATGTATTATCTAGTCATAATACACTACCAAAATCCAATAGTACATTTGCCGAATAAAATGTGTGAGCCATTAATGAAGAAGAGATATATTGCAGAAAAAACCTTTCCTAAGGGTGATAGTGTGTCATCGAACCACTACACACTAACATTCCTACCATAAAAATATATAAAATAAACAATTTGTATTATTTCCATATCTCACTATTATTACAAACCCCACTTACCACTCATGCTGCAGGTGGTGTCTCACAGGCAGCTAGGTCAGCCATTGCTACCAGACACCATGCCTGGATGCAGCTGTGTGATTTCTCAGAACCCTACAAGGCGTTGTTCACCAATGCCCCTTTCAACGGATTGACTATTTGGTCCAACGGTCAGAAACACACTCCTGTCCCAAAGTGAAAGACTTCATCTGCCATTAGAATCCGCTTTGCTACCCCACAATGGACCTTTTCCAGGAACCAGCGTGGGAGTAAAAAGTTGTGGTACTGAAGATCTTGAGGTCCTTTTCAGGACTCACAGGGAGACCTCTCCTCAGAGGCAATGGTAATAATGGCAGACGTCGCCCTCGTGGCAGAGAGGGTCCGATGAATCAGGGGTCTCGAGATACTTTCTCAGACAGGATTTTTGGAGGCAGTCAGGGGATGTTTGTCTTTACACTCAACAGCCTGGGAAGCCATCACAAAAAAATCATTGGGTGTTAAAGGTTATATCCAGAGGTTATTCAGTTCCCTTTTTCCAAAATCCCTCTCCAAGCAAGATCCTCCCCAGTGTTCCACCCAATCAGAGGGAGGCTACAGCCTTAGAAATTTCAAAGCTGCTCTCAAAAAGAGTCATCCAAAGTGTCCCTCCATACCAACTCAGACCAGGCATCTACTCCTGAGTCTTTTAAGTGCCCAAAAAGACAGTGTACCTGAGGTCCATTCTGGACCTTATGACCCTCAACAAATTGGGTGCCAATTCAAAGTTCAGAATGGTCATGATTCAGTTCATTCTCCCCTTCCTGCAGAAGGACAACTGGATGTGCCCTATAGACCTTCAGGATGCATACTGTCATATCAAGATGAACAGACACTCCAGAAGGTTCCTCCGCTTTTGACTGGGGGCCAGTCAGTACCAGTTCAGAGTACTCCCCTTTGGTCTCACCACAAACCCCAGGGTGTTCACCAGATGCATGACAGTAGTGGCAGCTCACCTGAGAATGAAGGATTCCAGGTGTTTCTGTATCTGGACGATTGGCTCCTAAGTGCTCCCACCAGGCATCAATTCCAAGAAGCCAGAGTTTTTCTGTTCCATCTAGCCTCAACCTTGGGCATCTCCATCAATCTAAAAAAGTCTCAACTCCATCCACTGCAGATAATAGATTTCTTCGGGGACTTCCTTAACACCACTTCTTCTTTAGCTCTTCTGTCTCTGGACAGAATCTCTACCTTAAGATCTCATATCAAGCAAATCCTGGATATTCCTTCTCCCCCAGCAAGTCTTGTTCCAAGAGCCTTGTGGTCCATGGCATCCAAGATCACTCTTGTTCCAGTACCATGTCTACATATGAGAGTTCGTCATTGGACCCTGGTGGTCCAATGGTCTTTTCCTTGGTACTCAATGAGTCATCCCATCAGGATCTCCCGAGCATGCAAACAATGTCTTCTGTGGTGGCTCCTTTCGGAGGACCTCTATCAAGGCCAATCGTTCATCCTCTCTCCTCCAAAGGCCACAGTGACCACATATGCATCCCTTATTGGGTGGGGGGACATTATCTGAGGCAAACGGTCCAAGGCATGTGGTCCCCTGTATAGACCAATTTGCATATAAACATCCTGGAGATGAGAGCAGTGCTTCTTGTGTTGCAAGCCCTTCAGTCTTCTCTTCCCATGGGAACCATTGCAATTCAGACGGGCAACATGACAGTGGTCTGGTACAGCAACAAACAGGGAGGAATAAAGTCTTACCACCTTTGTTGAGAGTCCATGAGGCTGTGGCAGTGGGCAATCTCTTCCAAGTGTTTTCTTGTAGCAGTCCACATTCCAGGGAAGTCAAACATCCTGGTGGACAGACTCAACAGGACCATTCTGATGCCTCACAAGTGGTCTTTAAATGCTTTAGTGGCATATATGATCTTCCAGAAATGGGGTCAACCTTGCTGCGATCTCTTCTAGTCTTCTTCCAACACCAAATGCAGCAAGTTTTTTGCCCCGATTCCTCCACAGGTCTGCTTTATGCCTGTCCTCCTCTTCCCCTCATTCCCAAGTGTCTGCAAAAAACTCAGAGGTTGAAGTGCCAAATAATCCTCCTTGCTTCCTTTTGGCCTTGACAAGTATGATTTCCTTTCCTTTGGTCTCACCTGGTTTGTTCACCACTCTGGATCCCTCTCCAGATCTTTTGTCCCACCCCTCAGGACACCCCCACCCAGATCTTCTAAACCTGAAATTAACTGCTTGGTTACTCTAGTTCCAATGATGGCTAGAACTCCTGGGCTTTCATCCCCAGTTAGGGAAATTCTGATTGCATCATACAAACCGTCCACAAGGAAAATATACAATAGCAAGTGGAAGAGGTTCTCCATTTCGGCTCAGCAAAACAATCTGGACCTGATTTACAGCTCATGTTTTAAATTTTCTGGCATCCATTTTTCATAATGGAGCTAGTTTCTCTATGGTGAAGGTGCACTTGGCAACCATTTCCACCTTTAACATTGGGGAAAATTCAGTGTCCTTCTATTCATATGCTGCAGTATTCATCACATAAGGGAGTCCACCTCCGGCTGACTTGTATGTCCAGCCAGTATCCAAAAGCCTTTATGCTACTGCGAGGTACATGCTATGCAGCAATACATTACGCTTACATCAACCATAAAGAGACATCTGGTATAAAGCGGACATCAGCACGCACCTATCTCAGAACTTTTCTGCCACCTGTCCGATCCCCTGCTCCAGTAGTTCGCTTGCCAGATGTGCTGTATTAGAGTTTCAGATAAGTCCCAGTTGGGAGGTTTTCTTATTAAAAATTATTTGCTGATGCTTGTTTGTTGTGTTCATGTTAGGAAGGGCAAGTGTCAGTGTGGAAGGCAGATTCCAAATTCCACATAAAGACACCCATGAGCTTTGTCTCTTTTGCTTAGGCCCAGACCACGACTACACTGAGTGCCCTATTTGTAAGTCCTTTGTCCCTAAAACTCTTAGGGGTCAGCTAGTTTCTCTTAAGCTAGATTTAGAAAAACAGCGACTCAAACATTTAGCGTGTGAAATGGATGTGATGTCAGGCCATTCAGATGAGCCTTTATTGAAGAAGACCAAAAAATCGCAGCTTGAACCTTCAGCTGCACCCTCTCTTCTGGCCATTGCTCCCAAGGCTAGTGTAGGCCTGGAGACCGTGCCAAAGGTAATGGATATACCTTCAAGTTGATACCATAATAGAGGCCCTGAAGGAGTCTGCTGACATGTCTGCAAGGGAAGGGCAGGTGTCTGATCGAGGTGACAAGGGGGAACCCAGGCTCATTATATCCAAGGGCCCTCATGGTGTTGAACAGATCATGATACATGAAGATGCACTTTTAGATATCGTCAAATGTAGGCCATCTGGTCCATCCACATTCCATCCCATGGAAGACCCTAAAAAGACAAGGCAAAGGTTAAGCATTTGTCTCCTGCTACCTCTCAGCAGGCCCCTGACTGGAAAGCCTTGTCTCAGATTCTCTTCAATGCCTTTATGGCTCTTTGCCCGAGCCCACCCCCCTTCTTCTGTTCCTCTGCAGCCCTTTTCTGCTACCACATCCTTTAAAAGGACAACTTATGGACACTTCCTCAGAGGAGGAGGATTCTTCTGAAGAGGAGTCACTGGCCTACTCCACTCATTTGGCCTCTCCCTTAGGATATGCCTCCCCAGAGGAGCAATCTAATGGTATAGATTCCCCTGGTGGGGCCATATCCTTTGGAGAGGCTATTCTTAAGATGAAAGAATTTTTAAGTGGGACTGCTCTCAGGTCTTGGAGATTCAAAATAGGACTCCTTCTGCTATCGCTCCAGTCCTGCTTCCCTTTCTGGATGTTTTCTCAGCCAAATGTCCAGACTCTCGGCCTCCTGCCCCCAAATATCCTGACAGGTTCTATAAAATTCCTGAGGACTCCAAGTTCCTGTTCAAGGCTCCTGCTGCTGATCCAGCTGCCATTTTTGTCTCCATGGATAAGGCCTTAAAACTTCTACAATCCACTTCCCTGTTGCCCTCTGATAAGGAAAATAAGGTCATGGAAAGTTTGGGCAAGAAGGTCTATACTTCGGCTACCTTGGCATTCTGTGCAGTAAACTGTCAGATCCACATGGCAAAGTACTCCCTGGCCCTTCTGGCGGATGCAGTGAAAATTTTGGCAGGCATTCCAGATTCCTCAGCAAAATCAAAATTAGAAGCTTTCCTTAATTCTACTGCACAAGTGACAAGGCACTTCAAGTGCTGTTATGATGCTGCTGCTGCTGTCTCTGGATCTGTTCTGAGAGGATATTCTTGGCTTGGGCTACAGACATTGCTTGAAGATTTCAAGGCCAAATTGCCACATGCACCTTTGGATAACAAAGCCTTGTTTGGTAGCTCATCAGCAGAGCTCTTTAAGTCTCTTCAGGAGAAAGGAAAGGAGTTACAAGATCCTAAGCATCTACTTGTTTCCCTTGTCCCACGGTTTCAAAGAAATTATCCAGTAAAAACTGCTTTCATTAGGAAACCTTTTCTGTCTTCATCTAAGAGTGAGAAGGGACCTAGAAAGCCAGCTTCTTCTACCTCTGTTTCTAAACAGTCCTTTCAGTCCCAAGCCAGGTAATCTATCATCCACCAGGGCCATCCACCCCTTGTCCTATCACCTCAGTCATTTTCTGCTTGGGAGCTGATTACTCAGGACTCTTGGGTATTGTCCATTATCAAAACAGGATATTTTATGGTTTGTGAAAAATTCCTATCATTCAGAGAAATTCCACCCCCCCCCCCAAAAAAGACCAGTTGAGTTTTTTTTTTCCTCAGGTCGTCATGGACCTGACTTCTCAGGGAACTATTGAAGTTCCAACTTCCCAATAAGGGAAAGGGTTTTACTCCAGGATTTTTCTGGTCCTCCGGAAGGATGGGCCCTGGAGACCTATCCTGGACCTTTCCCATTAAAACTCCTTTCTCAAAGTCCCTTCATTCCTTATGTTGACTCTACCTTCCCTCCTACTCCTATTTCTCCCACAAGGGTAAATGGTGTCTCTGGGTATAAAAGATGCCTACCTTCACATTCCCATCTACCCAAGGTTCAGGGTGTTTTTATGTTTTTCTGTAGCTTCCTGGCATTTTCAGTTTTGTGCTTTGCCCTTTGGTCTCTCTACGGCAATAAAGGGTCTTCACAAAGTGCTTGGCCCCTGTTATAGCTTTCTGCAGAACACGGAGAATTCAAATTTTCCCTTACCTAGACAACCTGATTCAGGCTTAGTCCCCAAAGCTGCTTCGAGAAAACCTTTCCTTCACTATTGCCCTTCTACAGAGTCTAGGGTTCACTATAAATTTAAGAAGTCTTCCGTCATCCCTTCACAGAATCACATTTTTCTGGGATGGAGGATACAAACAGACAAAATGCTAGCCTGTCTTCCAGGAGATAAAGTTTTGTTCCTGACCTCCTACTTTCAGAGCATTCTTCCCCTCCAGTTCTTGACAGCCAGGGATTTTCTTTGTCTATTAGGGTACATGGCATCCACTATTTCCATGATACCCTTCGCAAGATTACACATGAAGTTGCAATGGTACCTAAGAACAGTGTGGATGCAACAACTACACCCCTTAGAGTTTCTGATTCTACTCTTGCCATGTCTAAAAAGGGAACTCAAATGGTGGATCCTCCAGATAAACCGAAACCCAGGCCTGCCACTGCAACCCCCAGTCCTTCTCAAGAGTTAATCACAGGAGCTTCAGACACAGGTTGGGATGCAACTTTCCAAGCCTGGAGAGTCAGAGATGTTTGGTCTCCCAAACAGGCTAAAGAGCATATCAGTGTGAAGGAGATGAGGGCTCTGATTCTGGCACTACAAATTTTCAGGAGCAACCCTGCTCCAGGAGTGCTGAGGTAGTTCACAAACAATGCCACAGCTCTTTGGTACAACAGCAAGCGGGGGGGAATGAAGTCCTACATTCTTTGCAGACTAGCCCTACTTGCTTGGGAATTAGCCTTACAGAGTCAAATTTCCATACATGTGGTTTGTCTCCTCAGCCCAGAACAGTGGCAGACTCTCTAAGCAGGTCCATGACCCAATAACATGAGTGGACATTGCACAGGAATGTGTTTCTGGACCTAGTCCATCATTGGGGTACACCTCAGATCCATTTGCCTTCCCCATGAACAGACAACTTCCAATTTTTGTGTCAGGGTTCCACATCCCCTGGTGTGGAAGGTGGATGCTCGATCTTTCCTGAAAGGGGATGTTTTTGTATGCATTCCCCCTTGCCTCTGTTACAGAGGGCCCTACTGAAGATTCAGCAGGATCAACCAAAAATCTTGCTGGTGACTCTCATTTGGCCAAGGCAGCCCTGGTTTTCCCCTTCTCCTGTACCTAGCCAGAGACAATCACCACAAGTTGCCCCATAGGATGGATTTACTCACACAGGTCAAGGGAACCCTAGTACATCCACATTTGCCAACTCTGAATCTGACATAGTGGGTGATGGGGAGTTTTAATCCCTTACAGACACATTTTTTCCTGAGGACATGCTAAAAGTTCTGCAGGAGGCCAGAAAATCCGCAACTAGGAAATCCTACATTTCCAGATGGAAAAGGTTTTCCATCTGGTGTCATAAAATGGACCTGCAGCCAATGTCAGTTGATGCCCCCAGAGGTTTTGTTCTGTCTGTATGAATTGATGAAGGCTAGGTTGTCCTGTTCTTTGGTGAAGACTCACCTTTCAGCCATCTCTGCTTGTCTACCTCCAACTCCACCTTTGGCCTCTAGGTTAGAGGTAAAGCAATTCCTTAAAGGCACCCTTCATATCAGATCTCCAAGGAAACCAATACCCCCTCCTTTGGATCTCAACTTTCTGCTGGAGAAACTTACACTGGAACCCTTTGAACCAGCAAGCTCCTCTTCCCTGCAACCTTGTACTTGGAAAACTGTCTTGTTAGTGGCAATTACCTCTGCTAGAAGGGTTTCAGAGTTACAGGCCCTGATGTCTATTCCTCCTTCACTGTCTTCCATAGAGACAAGGTTTCCCTGCGTACAAACCCTACCTTTATGCCTACAGTGGTGAAGGAGATATCTTTAAATAAGTCCATTTACCTTCCTACCTTTTTCCTTCACCCCAGTGTCCCAGTGAGAGAATCTTGCACACCTTAGATGTGCATAGACAACTTGAATACTACCTTGACAAAACCGGGCATATTCACAAATCAGACTGCCTGTTTGTCTCTTACCACCCAAGAGCTCTGGGTAAGTAATTTTCCAAGCAAACTGCTTCCAGCTGGATTTGTAAAGCCATTTCTTTTTATTTGTCAAATGGAACGACGCCTGATTCCCCAGTGAAAGCTCACTCCACCAGAGCAGTGTCCTCCTCGGGGGACATTATTTAGAGGTTAGGGCATTGGCTCTATTCTGGAGGCAAATACATAGTCCTCTGTCCATAGTTTCACAAAACACTACAAGCTTGACACCATCTCTAAGCCCAGAGCTGGGTTTGCAAGAGCAATCCAACATGGATTTATTGAGAAAGCATCGGCTGCTCCTCCTCCCATCTTGCCCAAGCATGAGCTTTGTCATTCTCTCTTATGTGATGAATACTGCAGCATATGAATAGAAGGACATAGAATAGTTGTTTAAAATCTTACCATAACCATAGATGTCTTTTTCTTCTGTATGATGCAGTATTGTGTTCCCCACCCTGCCTTCCACCTGATGTTTGCTAGATGTTCTTCGTGTTTCACTGTTGCAGTCATTACATTTGGGTAATCTGCTGGCAGGTTGCCCTCAGTCAGCCTGATTAACAAAGTCTTGGGTCCTGCGTCGGTTGCTGTCCCTTCTTCCATGACGTCAGGTTGTCAGGGGTATAAAACATGCAGCTGGACGCCATTAGATCAGTCTTTCTTGCCACGTAGGCAACGAAGCAGAAGCAGTTTGCAAGTGCCAGTCGGCCGACACCTGAAATTTTTGTTTTTGCTTTTCAGAACCGAAGTCTTCAACTAAAAGCTAAGTACCCCATTGGGGAAACTTTTTCTTGCTCCTTACTGATTTCAGTAAAAGTTAATAATTGCATTACTTGTGAGAAGCAAATACCTCATAAGGATTTTCATTTGTACTGTATTCCTTGCCTAGGCCCTGATCATAACATACCTTGTTGTCTTTTTTGTGCTAGATGTAATCAATGCACTTTTAAACGTCGGTACATTTTTTCTTCTAAATATTTTGGCTCACGATTTAGCTATCTAGAAATGACATCGGTTAGCAATCTGACTACTGGAATTCCTAAAAAACGCAAAGAAAAAGACAGAGACAGGCAGTCGAGGTCCAAAACTGACGACGACACTTCTCCAAACCAGTCGCTAGTTCGCCGGTACTCAGTGAGGTGCTTTCGCAGCCCCTGATGCTTGCTACTTTTGATTCACAGGTCTCTACTGAGACCCATTCGGAGTGCAGTATGCTGTGAGATGCTTTAAGTATTGAACCCAAGGATGTCTCCACCTTAGATGGGTCCGGAGCCACTGTGCAAACACCGGCTTCTGAGGGTGTTTTCAGGCCTAAAGATTTGTATATTAAACCGACGCCATCTTCAAAACTAAGGCAAAAATCTATTTCTGTGTCTAAAAAACCGATGTTTGGGCCACGTGTCAAGGCCCCTATGCCTAAAAAGCAAATGATCAAAATGGCTGAAGATTTAATTACCTTGATCAGGGGTAGCCAACCTCCTTCTGCTAAGACGCCAAGGCAAGACATTGATTATGAATCTTCTGATCAGGATTTTATTTCTTCTGATTCTTCTACTGAACAGGATTTATCTATACCTACTTATGAGGACTCTGATGCAGAAGATTCCATTCCTTCTGCTTTCCCCCTGAGGATTTCTCTTTTGGAGAAACCTTACATACCTTAAGGGAACATTTCCACTGGGAAAGTCAGGATTTCTCTGAATCTAAAAAGAAACTTAGGGATTTTCTTCTTCTCCCTCAGCATAGGCCTTTGGCTATACCTCCTGATGTTCATCGTGTTTCACTGTTGCAGTCATGACTATAGGGTACTCCCCTGCCGGCAGGCAGTCCTCGGTCGGCCAGAATCCCAAAGTTTGGGTCCGGCGTCGGCTGTTCAGCCATGCTCCCTGACGTCAGAGCGCCAGGAGTACAAAGCTGACAGCCGACGCCGTGTTCTCCAGTCTTTCTTGCCGTGTGGTGATAGCAGTTCGCAAGTGCCGGTCGGCTGACTCCTGACAATTTTTTCTAAACAAACTTCAGTCCGAAGACTTTCTTCTCCTACTCAAAGCTAAGTACCCCATTGGGGAAACTTTTTTCTTGCTCCAGTCCGATGTCAGAAAAAGTTAATAATTGTATTTCATGTGGGAAGCAAATACCTCATAAGGATTTTCATTCTTACCGTATTCCTTGCTTAGGCCCTGACCACGACATAGCTAGTTGTCGGTTTTGTGTTAGATTCAATCAACGTACTATTAAACGAAGGTACGATTTTGCATTTCATTACTTTGGTAAGCGTTTTAATTTCAAAATGTCGTCTGATACGGTTCCGGCTACCGGAGTTCACAAACGACGCAAGGACAAAGACAGGCCTCCGAGGTCCAAATCAGACTATATCGCACAAGCAGAGCCAGCTTCAGGTTCAGCCGTTGTCAGTGAGGCGCTTTTGCAGCCCCTGTCGTCGGCCATTTCGGAACCGATAGCCGAAACGGACTCCCACGAGGAGCCAACTAGGCCTTTGAATATTTCTGTTGCAGGACCTTCGGACAATGCTCCTTCGGATGGGTCCGGAGCCGCTGTGCAGGTACCGGCTTCCGAAGGGGTTTTCAGGTCTACTCCGCTTCTAATAAAGGCAAAGCCAAAGACAAAGGCAAAGACTCCTTCCAAATCAAAGACTGCAGCCCAGGCCTCTTCTGATCCGGCTCCCAAGTCTCAGAAACAGTTACTTAAGATGGCGGAGGACTTACTATGATTAGGGGTTCACATCCCCCTCCAGATAAAAGGCCAAGGCAGGAGGTTTATTATGACTCCTCTGATTAGGCTTCTGTTTCTTCAGTTTCTTCTTCTGTCCAGGAATATTCTTTCCCTCCTTATGAGGATTCTGATGCTGAGGAATCCATTCCTTCAGCTTCTCCCCCTGAGGATTTCTCTTTTGGGGAAACTTTGCATGAAATAAGGGAACATTTCCACTGGGAAGGACAGGAGTATTCAGAATCTAAGAAAAGACTAAGGGATTTTCTTCTTCTTCCCCAACATAGACCCCTGGCTATTCCTCCTATTTTAGATATTGTGGATGATGCTTTTTCGGAGGCTAACTTAACTCCTGATTCTTTTCCTCCAGCTCCTGTTAAGCCAGACAGATACTATAGGTTTCCTGATTCCCACCAGTTTTTATACAAGAACCCTACTGCTGACCCTGAAACCATTTCTCAGGGTCCTAAGGGCGTAAAGGCCGCTTCTGCTAAAAACCCCATTCCCATTGAGAAGGATTCCAGATCTTTAGAAAGATGGGGCAAAAAAGTGTACACTTCTGCTATAGCTATTAGGGCTTTAAACTGTCAGTTTCATATGCTGAAATACCAGCAATTTCTCCTGTCTGTTCTAAAACAGAAGCTATCTTCCATTTCCGCCTGTGCAGATAAGGAGTTACATGACTTAATGCATGCCACTGAACAAGTTGGGAAGCATGGTTTACACTGTGGATTTGATGCCTTGGAGGCTTCTTGTAGGGCTGCTGCCACTGGCACAGTAATTAGAAGGCATGCATGGTTAAAGGAACAAAATTTGCCAGATCAAGTAAAAGCTAAATTATTGGATGCTCCTGTTCAGCATAATGTTTTGTTTGGATCTAAAGCTGAAGAGGTGATTAAAAAGATGGAGGACAAGGCAAAATCCATGCAAACAGTTTAAAGATTTCTTACAAGTACAGCCACCCAGATTTAGTAGGAATTGGCCTGCAAAAAATTGGTCATTTCCCAATTCAGACAGGCCTCAGAGGGGTTAGATACAGACGCTCCCGAGGAAGGCCTCAATCGCAAGCCTCTTATAGACCAAGACAGTGGACTGCTTCCACCCCTAGGGGAGGAGAGGACAGGTCGCAAACTCATAGGAAACAGACTCAATGACTCCCTCTGTTGGGCTGCAGGAACTTCTTGCCTGGAAGCCCATCTCGGAGGAAAACTTTCTCTTTTTCACCTAAATTGGACTCATATAACCCAAGACAAGTTGGTTCTGGATATAGTTTCAAGAGGTTACAAATTCCATTTTCATACCCTACCAAGGCCAAGCGGATGGCCAGATCTTCCAAAACATCAATGGTCAGAGGCCTTAAACCAGGTGGAAGTTCTCTTGGCTATGAAAGCCATAGAACTAGTTCCACTTTCAGAAATGGGACAAAGTTTTTACTCAAGGCTCTTGCTAGTCCCCAGGAAGCAAAATTCATGGAGACCCATTCTGGATCTGTCAGTCTTGAACACTTTTCTAGAGATACCAAAATTCAAGATGCTTACTCTACAGCAGCTACTTCCAATGCTGACCAAAAATGCATGGATGGTGACTTTGGATTTAAAGGAGGCATATTTACACATTCCCATCAGGCAGGAACGCAGAAAATACCTCAGGTTCAAGGCCGGATCGAGGCACTATCAATTCTCTGCGCTGCCCTTTGGATTGTCTACTGCACCCAGGGTCTTTACCAAATGCCTGGCTCCAGTAGTAGCTTATTGCAGACTCAAGGGAATTTAAATTTACCCTTATCTGGACGACTGTCTTATTCAGGCAGACAGCAAGGATGTCTTACTTCAGCATCTAGAGTTTGTTCAGAATCTTCTCAAGTTCCTGGGATTCACTGTAAACATAAAAAAAGTCAAATTTGACACCCTCACAACAGATAATTTTTCTGGGTGCTTCTCTAAACACAATAACCCAGATGGCATTTCTAACATACGAAAAACAATTACAGCTGGCCTCAACTTTCAAAACCTTGGCAACTTTAACTCAGTTATCTGCAAGGAGATTCCTGCAGACTTTGGGTTACATGGCCTCCTGCATCCTTCTCGTACCATATGCAAGACTACATATGAGGAAAATACAGTGGTACCTAAAAAGTGTATGGTTTCAGCATTGCCACAGTTTAGACATACTGATCTCCGTCCTGCTTTGTCTTCAAAAGGAATTCCTTTGGTGGTCCAAGGCATGTACTCTAAACAAAGGAAAACCCTTTTGTCTGCCTCCTGCCACTCAGATACTGACCACGGACACCTCAGATTATGCATGGGGAGCCCATTTTCAGGGCAACTGTCTGCAGGGCCTTTGGACAAAGGATCAAAAGCACCTGCATATCAATTTAAAGGAAATGTTAGCCATTCAGAAAGCTCTATTGGCCTTCAGGAATCTTCTACAACCAGGACAACTACTGATACGGACAGATAACACCACAGTTATGTGGTACATAAACAAGCAAGGGGGATCTCATCCCTAGCCCCTTTGCAGACTAGCCATGGATCTTTGAAACACAGCTCTAGCTTGCAATCTGGACCTTCAAGCACAGTTTCTACCAGGGAAGCAAAACGTTCTGGCAGACAGTCTGAGCAGAAACCTTTCGGACCCACACGAATGGATGAATCAAGATGATTACTGCAGTCTGGGGATGTCCTCACATAGACCTCTTTGCATCCCACCTCAATCATCAACTACAGATTTTTTGCACCAGGACTTTCCACGAACAAGCTTGGAAAGTGGATGCACTATCATTCAGTTGGAGAAACCTCTCGGGATATGCCTTTCTGCCTCTTCCTCTTCTTCCACGAGTATTATTAAAGATCATACAGGACAAGCCCAAGATGATAATCTTGCTGGCCCCAAAATAGCCTCGACAGTTTTGGTACCCAACACTAAAAAACCTTTGTCTGGAGCCCCCTTGGGTTTTACCACAGACTCCGAACCTTCTGTCCCAACACCAGGGTCAGGTTCTACACTCCCATCTCAAAACTCTCTGCCTGGCGGCCTGGTTAATCCAGGGTCTTTGAATCATTCTCTCCTACCCAAGCAAGTTATGGATGTCATTTTAGAAGCCAGACGTCCTAGCACTAGAAAATCTTATGCTGAAAAATGGAAAAGATTTTGTTCCTGGATGCAGGCTCAGGATTCTGATCCTCTTATTCCTAACATTCCTCAGATTTTACTTTACCTGACAGACCTCTTACATAAGGGTCTTTCTTTCTCTTCCATAAAGATTCATGCCTCTGCTATTTCTGCTCATTATAATACAGACCCTCCAATCTTTTCCCACCAGCTCATGAGACAGTTTCTCAGAGGAGCTAAGAACGTACGGCCCCCTAGATCTCCTCCCATTCCTGCTTGGGATCTCAACTATGTTTTGGAAAAGCTCACCTTACCTCCTTTTGAGCCTGCTGCCACATCTGACATCAAGTTTTTATCTTGGAAGACAGCCATCTTGTTAGCTCTGACCTCTGCCAGGAGAGTTTCAGAGTTGCAAGCACTTATGGCTGTAGAACCTTATATTATTTTTCATCAAGACAGGGTGTCTTTAAGGACTAATCCTACTTTCATGCCTAAGGTGGTTTCCAAAGTGGCTTTAAATCAAACTATTCACTTACCAACTTTTTTCCCCACTCCTCAAAATAAAGGGGAAAGGATCTTGCATACCTTGGATGTCCACAGAAAACTACGTTTTTACCTGGACAGAACCAAGGACATCAAGAAATCAGAGCAATTGTTTGTTTCTTATGCTTCAAGTTCCCAAGGTAAAGCCATTTCAAAACAGACCATTTCTAAATGGATTGCTCATGGAATCAGATTTTGCTATTCACACCATGGAAAGCAAATCCCAGGGAGTATAAGGACTCACTCTACCAGAGCTGCTGCCACTTCAGCTGCCTTCCTCAGGGGAGTTCCTACCAAAGACATTTTGGAAACTGCAACTTGGAGTTCCGTGCATACTTTTTCCAAGCACTACAATCTACCTCTCTACTCTAAGTCTAGGGCAGGCTTTGCTTCTGCAGTCTTGCAGGGCCTTATAGCCGCCCCCTCTACTTTATGACCACCTCCCTTTCTTTCTGCTTTGGGATTCTACCCTACAGTCATGACTGCAACGATGAACATAGTACAGTTGTGTACACTTACCATAAATGTAGATGTTCGAGTGTCTTCACTGTTGCAGTCTGGGTTTCCCTCCCTCCTGTCCCCTCTTATTTTTTCTTTTTTGTGGTTCCTTTTTTCACCCTTATTCTGAGGTGTATTTACAAAGGGTATGGGACCTTACTCATTTTGGAACTTCTGACATCTGGGGCAAGAAAAACTGGAGAACGTGACATCGGCTGTCAGCTTTGTACTCCTGGCGCTCTGACGTCAGGGAGCATGGCTGAACAGCCGGCGCCGGACCCAGACTTTGGGATTCTGGCCAACCGAGGACTGCCTGCCGGCAGGGGAGAAACCCTACAGTCATGACTGCAACAGTGAAGACACTCGAACATCTACATTTATGGTAAGTGTACACAACTGTACTTTCTAGACAATGTTGATGTTTTTTTTTTTTCAGAATCCAGTATGACTCCTGATTCTCTGCCTCCGGCTCCTAGTAAGCCAGACAGATACTACAGGGTTCCTGACTCCCAAAAATTCCTTTTAAAAAATCCTACTGCTGATCCTGTAACCATTTCTCAGGGTCCTAAGGGTATTAAGGCCTCTACTACTAAAAATCATACCCCTTCTGATAGAGATTCCAGGGTGCTGGATAGATGGGGTAAGCAGGTTTACACGTCTGCAACCTTGGCAATCAGGGCTTTAAACTACCGAATGTTAAGTTGTCAATCTCGCCTTCATTCTTGCTGGATGGGTTCGGAGCCGATCCTCGGCTCCGACTCGGCACTTGCTAAGCTCAATATTCACTTCCACCAGCTCGAGGCAGCCCCATATCCCATGATGCAAGGCGGAGATTACCCAGATCTCGTTTGCCGCTTCGCTCATGAGGTAACTTTTTACCAGCTCCTGGTAAGTGAATTTTTCTAACTATATTTCGGAGACTTTAGTCCACCCCATAACTTTATTTTTATATTTATATTACTTTGTTAACTTCCCGATTCACTGAGCCCTATTCCCGTTAGTGTCCGTTCCCTTTATTTTTGCTAGTCGGGCCTTAGGTCCTTACCCCTCTTATATTTTTCCTGTCAGGGTTTGTTTGTTTGGGTCTGTGTGGTTTTTCCCTGTACTTTAATTTAGTTTAATTTTTGGACTGACTGTGTTGTGTGTGTGTGTGTATTGGGGACTCAGTCATGTCCAAAGAAGCTAGGGTCTCAGGCTTCAAGAAGTGTGACTCGTGCTGTCAGAATATGTCTCTGACAGACGGTCACACTTCTTGTATTTATTGCCTGGGACCTCTACACCTGCAGGACTCCTGTGCTATTTGTCACTCCTTCAGCCAGAGAGTCCTGCAGGAACGTAGAAACAAACTTATTCTCAGGGGCTTATTAAAGCCTGAGAGCTCCCCGGTTAAGTCAGGCTCGGGGAAGCCCTCAAAGTCTCCCAAGGCCCAGGCTTCAGTTTCCAAGCCTTCAGCCTTGGCTCCGACTCCATCGGAGTCGAGATCGGCTCCGGCTGGAGCCGATCCTTCCTTCTCTGAAGGTTCGGTATCGGTGCTGATCGGCGCCGATACTCTGGATTCCATGCCTGTGTCAGCTCCGGCTGGAGCCGACACATCTCTGACCCAGCTTGGAGACGACAAGTTGTCGGCTCCAACTGGAACCGAAGGTTCTTCGGCTCCGATGGCTCCGTCGAGAAAGAGATCCAGATCTCCGTCGCTGGAGTCTATTCATTCGGCTCCGGCCTCTCCCTTACTTTCGGAGCGGAGCCATCGGAGCCAATCCTCAAGGTCTTCCAGACTCTCAGACCATGACTTGGAGAGAGTGGTGAGTAGACGGCTGAAATCACAGGCACTGGCCCAGATGCTTCATAGTCTGTCTCAGCAGACGACAGCTATTCCACACCCTCCAGAAATTCCTCCTTCGACTCTCCTTCAGAGCTCGGAGCCGGAGCTTATTGGAACTGTGACTGTTGGTGCTTCGGAGCCGATACCACTCCTTTCGGCTCCGTCGTCTTCGACTCCTATCTCCTCCTTGAGACTGTCCTTGGAGGGATCCGGTCGTCGGGCTTCCCTTGTCAGTTCCGAGGGGGCGAGTGGCATCGGACCCTTGTCCGACCGCGTTCTCTCCCTCGGAGCTTCGGCTTTGGTGAGCTCGGCACCGACATCTGCTTCAGAGCCTTCCCTTTTGGTGGGGCCGGGGATTCCTGTTTCCTCGGAGTGGGAGCTCTCGGTTCTCCCCGGGAGGGGAGCCTTCGAGGTGATGAGGAGTGTACTAGCCCCCGAGCTGAGTCAACAGTCGGTCCCTTTAGCTCCTCCCTCTTCAGTGCCTGTAGATATCTCTTCCCACTCTCTTGCTCCCGGACCCAGAGATCCATCGCCCCAGGTTTCCCCATTGGGAATACCCTCCTCTTCCGAAGTTTCTCCTGATCCTTCAGGGGAACCCCCGCGTAAGAGGACTTGCAAGAGGTCCCCAAGATCCCCCTCTGAGGATGTCTCCTTTTCAGACATTCTTGAACTCCTGAAACAGAGGGGGAACTGGCCCTCCATTAACCCCTCTGAGGATGAGTCGGTATACCTGGAGGCTTTTGGATCTCGACCCTCCACCTCCTGGGTTTCTCCACCTTTCGACCCCCTCATGGACGTGATAGCTCGAAAGGCGTGGGCATCTCCTGATTCCGTGGAACCAGTCCCCAGGAGGCCTTCTAAATTTATCACGGTCCCCACTGAAAAACAGTTTCTCACCAAAGGTGTCCCGGTTGATGCCATGGTGGTGGCGGCCGCCACCAAAAAGGAACTTGCAGATCCTTCCGTACCGGTCCATCCTCCTAACAAGGAGTCTAGGACCATGGACAGGTACGGTAAGCGAATGTTTTCCTCAGCGACCTTTGCTATGCGTTCGCTGAATTATCTATGTCACTTCACCCGACTTCAAAGAGATATCCTCAAGGAA
Organism: Protopterus annectens; assembly: GCF_019279795.1. Lineage (NCBI taxonomy): Eukaryota > Metazoa > Chordata > Ceratodontiformes > Protopteridae > Protopterus > Protopterus annectens. The sequence goes on along the minus strand of NC_056742.1, from coordinate 125,097,176 downwards.
TTGGGTGAGGTGGTACAGGATCCGTCAGCTGCTGGGGCTCAAGAGAAGATTGCCTCTCAGCTGGGAATCCTAAATTCCATAACTAACTCCTCCATGCGGCTCATTTCTTATGCAGCCGATGGAGCGAGTAGAGCTGCAGGCACAGGAGTGGCTCTCAGATGTCAATCCTGGATGTGTCTTTGCAATTTTGCAGACCCCTTTAAGGCGTCCTTCACAAACACTCCCTTCGATGGGACAACTTTGTTTGGACCTCGGGTGAAGGACACTTTGACCAGGTGTGAGCAAGACGACAAGACTCTTTCTGCCGTAGGAATCCGTTTCTCCACCCCTTCAAGGCCTTACCCCAAAGGTCAGAAGGGAGGGAAAATGTGGTTCCGAAAATCTCAAGGTGTCATGCCTGACGCACGTGGTCAGTTTACCCCCAGAGGCAGAGGGGGTAATAACAACAGACGCCGCCCTAGGGGCAGAGGGGGTCCGCAGAACCAGGGCAGCAGAGAGCCTCTCTCTGACAAGCCCTTCCAGCATCCCTGAGGTGTTGCCCGACTGCCCACCCTTGGAGGCAGTCGGGGGGAGATTGTCACTGTACCCAGAAGCCTGGCTTTCCCTTTCTCAAGACAAATGGGTACAGTCGATCATATCCGAGGGTTACAAAATACCTTTCGAGAAAAGCCCCTTCCCTCAAAAAGGATCCCTTCCAGACGGTCTAAGGGAAATTGCAAAGCTAGAGGTTTCAAAACTTCTAGAGAAAAGGGCCATCCAGCCAGTTCCAACAGGCCATTTAGAATCTGGAATCTACTCAAGGTTCATTTTGGTCCCCAAAAAGATGGGAGACTGGAGACCAATATTAGACCTCAGCAGACTAAACAAGTCTGTCAAAAAGACGAGTTTTCGGATGGTCACACTTCAAACGATTTTGCCCTTTCTGGACAAAGACAACTGGATGTGCTCTATAGACCTTCAGGATGCGTACTATCACATAAAAATCCACAGATGCTCCAGAAGGTTTCTCCGCTTTCGGCTGGGGACCAGTCATTTTCAGTTCAGAGCCCTGCCCTTTGGTCTCACCACAGCCCCCAGAGTGTTCACCAAATGCATGGCAGTGGTCACGGCTCACCTGAGACGTCAGGGAATCTAGGTGTTTCCGTACCTAGACGACTGGCTCCTCACAGCCACCACCAGGCATCAACTTCTCCAGGCCAGGGATTATACTCTACATCTCTGCAGCCAGTTAGGGATTTCTGTCAACTTCGAAAAGTCTTCCTTATCGCCTTGCCAATCTATTACCTTTACAGGCGCAGATCTAGACACTACTCAGATGTCAGCAAATCTAACAAATCAAAGAATCCTGGATATCCAAAATCATGTTCGGATCATCCTACTCAGCAAAAAGGTACAAGCCAGGTTGGTCCTGAAAGTGTTAGGCCTAATAGCAGCTGCCATCACACTTCTTCCTCTGGCCCGCTTTTACATGCGTCTCCTACAGTGGATGTTGTTTACCCAATGGTCCTTCCAGCAGTTGCCCATGCGTCACAAGATCCTTGTCACACAGATCTGCAAGAGTCACCTATCTTGGTGGATTTCTTCCCCTCTAGTCCATCAGGGCAGACCATTTGTCCCCCCGGCCCCGGTAGCCACGGTCACTTCGGATGCCTTCCTGATCGGGTGGGGGGGCATTATCAGGGCAGGATGGTCCATGGCACGTGGCAACCGTTCGAATACCACCTGCATATAAATGTCCTAGAGATGAGAGCAGTGCTTTTAACGTTGCAAGCCCTGAACGACTTTCTTCCTTTAGGAACTATCGCAGTTCACATGGACAACATGTCCGTAGTATGGTATATCAACAAACAGGGCGGGACCAAGTCCTATCCTCTGTGTCGAGAAGCTCTCAGACTTTGGCAATGGGCGATCTCCTCTCAGCGATTTCTGATAGCAATGCATATCCCCGGGAAAACCAACATCATAGCGGACAGGTTGAGCAGAGCTATACTCATGCCTCACAAGTGGATTCTCAAACAATCTATAGCGGAAGAGATTTTTCAGAAGTGGGGCACTCCTTGCTGCGACCTTTTTGCTACACCCCAAAACAGCAAATGCCCAGACTTCTTCTCTCTTTCCACTTCCAGGCCATCCCCCCAGAGACGCTCTAACCCAGGATTGGCCCCGGGGACTTCTTTATGCTTTTCCCCCCTTTCCGTTGATTCCTCAAGTGCTTCAGAAAGCTACCGACTTGAAAGCCAAGCTGATTCTCATTGCTCCTTACTGGCCTCAACAAATTTGGTTCCCGTTCCTTCATCGACATCTCTTAGTGCAGCCTTGGCATCTGGACCCACTTCCAGATCTTCTGACCCGCCAGTCGGGTCAACTGCACCGGTCCATTCGTTCCCTCAACCTCACTGCTTGGTTGCTCCACTTCCTTCCTTAGCCAGGCTTCCTATGATATCTAATCCCGTTAGGGATATCATAGTAGCTTCTCTAAAGTCCTCTACCAGAAGGATTTACTCTAGCAAATGGCAACGTTTTTCCTTTTGGGCAAGGTCTAAGAACATAGATCCCTTTACTGCCCCTATTCAGTCAGTTTTGGACTTCCTAGCTGAAATTTTTCACTCTGGTTCTTCTTCTTCCACAGTTAAAGTCCAGCTGGCAGCAATCTCGAATTTTCATGTCGGTTTTGCAGACCAGAACATTATGTCTCACAAACTTTGCAAAGCCTTTCTCAGAGGGATCTTCCTACTTAAACCCCCTGTTAGAGATCCTCCACCGCAGTGGGATCTAAATTTAGTGCTGGCATCCTTAATACTTCCTCCTTTTGAACCGGCTACTACACGTTCGTTAAAATTACTCTCTTGGAAGACACTCTTTCTAGTCGCTATTACCTCGGCTAGAAGGGTGTCTGAACTCCATGCTCTCTGTGTTCGTCCCCCTTACTTGGTCTTCCACAAGGATAGAGTATCTTTGAGAACTAATCCGTCCTTTTTGCCCAAGGTTGTTTCTAAGACAAATTTAAACCAATCTATTGATCTTCCAGTATTTTTTCCCAATTATTCTGACAAGGCGGAACAAAAATTGCATTGCTTAGATGTTCATCGCCAACTCACCTTTCGATTGCTATTTCTGCCTGTTTTATTCTGCAATTACCTGTTTTTACTGTTTTTAATAGCTTGAATTGTTTATTGCACTTGCTTGTTTAAGTTTTGCTTAAAAGTTAAACAACAGGCTAATACACTCAAGTGTACTAGCTTTTGATAGCATTTAATTGAAAAACACAGCATTTATTGTATTTTCTGCCTATCTGAAAAAAAACTTGGAAAAAATAAAAAATACTCTTGTTTTCCATACTTTTCTAATAGTTTGTTCCAGTGATCAGATTTTGCTGATCCCTGGGCTTTGTCTTGGTTCCTGTTTTCTCCATTTTCCTTGTTTGGTCAAGGGGTAGTTTCTTTACTCACTAGTGGGAGTAGGGAGTACTGAGCTGCCTGTTTGTCCTCAGAGGAGTGGTTTAAGGCAGTAACTTGTAGTTTATTGGCCATTTTGGGTCATTTCCTGTCTTTTCCAGCCCCTGCTATAAAGCACGCTTTGGCGAATTAGCGGAGCTGCCACTGTTGCACACTAGGGCAGCCGTTAAGCAGGTTTAAACTATTCGGCTACCTAAAGTCCACTCTTCAAATTTTCCCTTAAAACTACCTTCCTCGAACTATACTACTGATCAAATCAGCGTATCCTATAACTAAAAGATCATCTCTACTTGACTCCAAGTAGACTATTCTCTATCTGTTAAACCTAGCACTTGCTCCTACAGTACTTATTACCTTGATACGGCACTCTTGTCATAGATAGTACCCCAAAAAGGTAACCCCCATTTCTCGGTCACCCACGTCCCCTGAATCTTTTTAAAGTTTTTGTCTATCCTTCTAGCATGTCGAGGGATCAGTTGCTAGTGTCCTCTCCTGCTCAGCTGGTGAACCTGGGAATATTGAGGCAATGTTACAATTGCCTCATGTACACAGACAACCCTCTCCTCCTCCCACAAAACACAAATACATGCGAGAGATGCAACTATACGGCCAAACTGGAGGTTGAGCTCTCTCAACATAGGACTGGCAAGACCAGTCAGGAGGAGAAGGTTACCACACACACTATAGACCCAGTCTCACATAGTACCATTACAACCTCAAATCATACACATAAACACACAAAGACATACTCGGAGGCTCTGATCAAAAATCTACCAAAACAGCAGAGGCCACCAAAGCAGACACCCAAACAACCACCACCTCAGAACACAACACCTGCAACACATAGACCTCACAGTCAGAGTGTCAAACAGTCACAGCCCTTAAGGCCAAACACAATGCCAGACATACTAGTCATTGGTGACTCCATAGTCAGACACACTGACGTCCCGCTCACCAGACTGAGTAAGGAGAAGGTCACAGTAAGCTGCCTGTCGGGCGCTAGAATCCGCCACATAACGCAAGCACTCAGGTCTCTCAACAGCAGGTACAAATATGACTCAGTCATTGTCCACGCTGGTGTAAACGACCTGAGACGTACCTCCTTGGACTACATGAAAAGAGACATTGAGGAGCTCTCTGATTATGTAGCCCAGGCAGGTATGACCCTGACATTGAGCAGTATCCTACCTTCACCAAGAATGATGCCACAATACAGAGATAAGATGATCAGCTTTAACAATTGGCTTAAACACTGGTGTCATTCAAAGGGGATCCAGTATCTGTCTGCCTGGGATGACATGCTGGACAAGCCACGCTGCTTCGCAAGGGACGGCTTGCACCTGTCACCCCTGGGATTCCCGATATTGGCAAAGGCTCTTGCCACCCCCATAGTGCCTTTTTTAGGCAAGGCTCAAATTCTAAACCTACCACCCTAGAACACAAAAAAGGAAAAAACTAAGGGTAATGCTGCTCAATGCCAGAAGTCTAAATCTCAAAATGCACGCACTCGAGGCCCTTCTCAGTATGGAGAACATCGATGTCTGTGCTGTGACAGAAACCTGGTTCAAGGCTCCTGAGAGCACCCCAGCTATCAGGTTTTACCTCATATCATGCGTTCTGGCCCCAAAATCCGGACAATACCAAGAAAGGAGGGGGTATCCATATTCATCAAGGACACCCACACCTCAAGACTGGTGGCAACGCACGATGCATCGGAGACCATCCTGGTGCAATTAACCATAGGCAAGACTGCTCTGCAAATTGTAGCATGTTACAGGCCACCCTCACAAACTCAGGAACCTCACATGGCCTTCCTGAAAACACTAGAGGGATAAATGTATCACCAAACACCATCATACTAGGTGACTTCAATTACCCTAATATAGACTGGGAACACTACTCAAGCCCAAACACCCTAGCCCAAAAGTTCCTGGAATTCATAAACTCAAATGCCATGGAACAACTAGTCACCATCCCCACAAGAGGAGATAACATACTTGATCTCATCATCACGAACATGGGAGCACAATGTTCAACACCGAAGTATACCCCTCACTGGTGAGATCAGATCACAAACTAATCTCGCTGGAGGTCCTCATCCCACCCCCACCTGAAATAAAAAGACCACAGTAAAGAACTTCTCAAAAGCCGACTTCACACTTCTAAAGACTAGTGTGGTCTCCTTTAAGGCCCCGAGCCATGGAAAACAGTACTCAAGCCGCTGAATCACTTACAAATGCCTTCTACCAGCACCTGCAGGACTGCATGGATAAGGCAATCCCAAGCAAAACAAAGACTCTTTGTACCAAAGGCAAGCGTCCAGTCTGGTGGACCCCAGCCATAAACAAACTCTACAACAAAAGGAGGAAGCTACTACAAGACAGAGCAAAATCCTTAAAAGGTAAGACACCCTTGATCACTATAAGTAAAAAACTAAGAGCTCTCATAAAATCATCCAAAGCAAATTTCGAGAGAAAAATAGCTAAAGACTCAAAAGACAATCATAAGGCCTTCTTCAGCTATGTTAGAAACCTAGGAGAAAATTCCCAGATATGCTCAGAACTAGTTCAAAATGATGTGAAGATTACTGATCCTACAGACATTGCCAACATACTGGCTGACAGGTTCAGTGCAAACTTCTCCCCCCCCTCCCCCCCAAAAGGAGAGGTATCTATACCAAATGATTGCAGCCCCCCAAACATCTCCAGCGCCCAAGTGAGAACTGCTCTCTCCAAAGCAAAAAACACAGCATCCATGGGACCTGATGGTGTCCCCGGCTGTGTGCTCCATGAACTCAATGAGGAATTAAACCCACAGCTAGGACAGCTGTTTAATCAAAGTCTTACCTCTGGATACGCACTCCAGGAGTGGCGCACTGCAACTGTGGTCCCACTTCACAAAGGCGGTGCCTCCACCGACCCTGGAAATTACCGCCCATTAGCTTGACAAGCCTTATCTGCAAAGCCATGGAGAGGATCATAATGGACCTCATAAATAAAGACATAGGAATTTGCAGACTTTGGATCCAACCCAGTTTGGCTTTGTCAAAGGCAGATCATGCCTTTTAAACTTGGTTGACTTTTGAAACAGTCACCAAAGCCATTGATGAGGGAAAGGCAGTCCATACAGCCTACCTCGATCTGGCTAAGGCCTTCGATACAATACCCCACTCGGGTATCATTGAAAAACTCATCAGCTTAAATGTTAACCCATACATCACAAGATGGGTTGCAAACTGGCTGAGTGACAGAACCCACAGGGTCAGAGTTGCTGGCGCCATGTCAGACTCAAAGCCTGTCACAAGTGGTGTCCCACAGGGCTCAGTCCTGGGCCCACTCTTGTTTGGCATCTACTTTTCAGAAGTACAAGCAAACACAGGAGGGTTATGGCTGACAAAGTTTGCAGATGACTGCAAACTGGGCGCCATAGTAGAAAACACATCTGACACAGATATCCTTCAGAAGGGTCTCACAGAAACGGATAACTGGTGCCAGAGCCACGGCCTAAAGTTAAATGCCAAAAATGCATAGTCATACCCTTCGGGAAAAACAAGGTTACCCTAGCTACCAAATAGGTGGCAATCCACTGAGCACAGAAGAAGTTATCAGGGACCTGGGGACCCAGGTTGATAGTAGTCTGTCATTCGACACCCATGTAGCTAAAGTAGTTAGGAAGACCTTCTACATTGCCCACCTTATCATGAAGGGATTCTCATCTAGATCAAGGGAGGTCATAGTCTCCCTTTACTCATCACTCATCAGACCAATGATTGAGTACAATGCCCCATTCGAATGTATCTGACCCGACACTTGCAGCAGCTGGAGAGGCCACAAAAGTTCCTCACCAAAAGGATAAAGGGTCTCAAAAATCTGTCCTATGCTGCCCGACTGAAAGAACTCCAGCTCTATTCAGTCGCCACCGCTTGCTCAGAGGTGACCTTTGCCTAACATACAAGGCCATGTCAAACCCAGATTTGATGAATATGCTTCACCTCAAAAAATCTAGATCCATCAGAGCCACAAGGGCGGGAGACTTAAACCTCGACACGGCTATTAATAGGACGTGCTGGAGGGATAGATTCATCACCCAAAGACTCCCTATGCTGTGGAACAAAATCCCGGTACATGTGAGGCAGAGCACCTCGCTGGCCTTGTTCAAGAGAAATCTTGACCAATGGATGGGAGATCGCAGATATACCCCAGGGATTACCTCAGTGTCACTGCTCGACAGAGGCACAGCAAAATAATGGGTATAGTTCCCCATACTAAAGGGGTGGCGTAAGCCACAAAACGATGGGCTAGGCTTGTAAATGCCCTCGGGCAGATAGCCTAGTATGAACCTATGAACTCAGATATTACTTGGACAGAACAAAGCAATCTAGAAAGTCTGATCAGCTTTTTCTTTCTTACGCTGAAAATAAGAAAGGTCTCTCTGTTTCTAAGGTGACCTTATCCAGATGGCTGTCTTCCACTATTTCTTATATTTATCAGCTTAGGGGCAAACAGCTGATCTCAATACCAAAAGCACATTCTTCCAGAGGCCTAGCCACATCTACAGCCTTTCAGGCTAGACTACCCTTAGACACTATTTGTGCAACAGCCACTTGGGCCACTCCTCATACCTTCGTCTCACATTACAAATTGGATTTGGCCTCCAGGGACAGGGCGAGTTTTGGTTCCACAGTTCTCAAGAGTCTGTTCCATTGAGCCACCCAGGATAGAGGTGCTAGGGACGTGGTCCCATCCAGCAAGAATGAAGGCGAGATTGACAACTTAACATTTAGAAGTTATGTACCTACCATAACGTTCCATGTTAGTTGTCTTCTCTCGCCACGAAAGGACTCGCGGTCTCCAGTGTTGCGAGGGCCTCTGCCGCCTCTGGGACGGCGTCTTCCAGAAGAATTTCCCCCTCCCCTGCCTCTAGAATGGGGATCGTCCTGCTGTGAGGGGTAAGACTTCTGAGATCTACGGAACCACATTTTCCCTCCTCTTTTAGCCTTGGGATAAGGCCGAAAGGGAGTGGAAAATCGTGCCCCTACGGCAGTCAAAGTCTTACCTTCTTGCTCGCAGCGGGTCAGTGTGTCCTTTACCTTGGGTCCAAACAAGGAGGACCCATCAAAGGGGGCGTCGGCAAAGGAAGACTTAAAGGCCTCTGCAAAATGACACAGGCGGAGCCAGGCTTGTCTCCGTAGAGCAATGCCTGTACCCGCCCCTCTACTCGCCCCTTCGGCCGCATAAGAAATGAGCCTCATGGACGAGTTTGATATAGACGACAGCGTAGCCAGCTGAGAGCCAACCGTCTGGGCCAGCTCCTCAGGCAGGTTACCCAAGAGGGTATCGGAAAGTTCTTTAATCAGATCCCTCTGAAATCTGGTAAAGTGCGTGACATAGTTCAAGGACCTTAACCTAAAGGCCGCTGAACTTAGGGTGCGCTTACCGTACCGATCCATGCTCCTAGACTCCTTATTAGGAGGATGGATGGACGTCGAAGCCTCTGCTACATCTTGCTGGGTAGCAGATGCCACCACCAAAGCATCTACAGCCACACCTTTTGTCAGAAACTCTTTTTCCGGGGGTGCTGACAGGAACTTATTAGGACGAGCAGGCACCGGTTCCACAGAATCTGGGTGTTCCCACGCCCTTCGACAGATCAAATCCAAGAGCTCGTCGAAGGGCGGAGACACCCAGGAGGCGGAGGGCTGAGCCCCGAAGGCCTTAAGGAACACCGACTCATCAGCAGAAGGGGGTTTGGATTGCCAGCCGCCTCGTTGTTTAAGGGCTTCCAGGATGTCTGCAAAGGAGACATCATCTGAGGATGACTTAGGGGACCCCTCTGCATCATCGAGATCAGTGTCCGATGTAAGAGACTCATCAGGGGAGTCAACGTACTTCCTCTTGCACGATCTTTTCCTGGAGGGTTCCTCCGAAGAAGCTTCAGAAGGACCTCCAGGAGGGGGGGAACCCCCAGTGGGGGTAACCTCAGGCCCCGGGGCTCCGCTGTCTAAGGACAGGGGGACTGCCAAAGACCCAGTCTCAGTATGCAGGGAAGGAGCTGGGGAGACCGTGGAGGTAGCCAAAGAAGATTTGGCTAACGCAATCCTCATGGCCCTGAAGGCGGGACCACCAGAATCCTGGGAAGGTCCCACCTCTGTGGCCACAACGGTAGACGGCACCCCCGCAGCCGACGCACCGAGTGGAAGGCTTGGGACCGAAAACATTAGTCCCGAAGCGTCCCCCCCGGGGCCGACAGAAGAAGTCCGTGTACCGAACTCCGACTCAAGAGCCGGAGTTGGAGTAAGGGTCGGGCCCGACCCGAAAACCTCCATCGGCTCCACCAGCACCGGCTCCAATGGTGCTGAGGCTGTTGGAGGAGGAACCATAATAGCAGGGTGGACCATCGGCTCCGAAGCCGATTGGGCTGGAGCCGAAACTAACTTTTGAAACACCAGAGACTGGAAAAGTCTTAGGAGCACCCTGTCGATGTCTGAATCAGACATCTTGGAAGATCTAGATGACACCGATCGGGTCCAAACAGATTTCTCCATCGGCTCCATAGGACTAGGGGACCGGCTCCGAATGGATTCGACCACTATCGGTTCCGAGGGAGATCTCAAAACAATTTCCCTCGGTGCCGAGGAGGGCTTCGGCGCCGAAGGGGAAGAGTCTGAGCCGGCAACCCTCATCGGCTCCAAAATCAGTGGAGCCGATGAAGGTGACCCGCCTCTCGATGCGCCAGTCCTCTGCTCCGAAACCAGAGGGGTCGAGACTGGAGGCATCGAGGCAGACCGTTCCGCCCTCGGCTCCGAAGTCCGTGGAGCCGATGGAGAAGCCTGCCTAGGTTTCTTGGCAGTCGGTTCCGACAGACTGGTCGGAGCCGACGCTTTTTTCTTTTTCGTAGGAGAGGAAGAGGAAGATAAGGCCTCCTCGAAGGAGGGCTTAATTAGACCTTTTAATATTAATTTATTTTTCCTCTCCTGGAGGACTCTAGAAGAGAAGGCATGACACACGCTACATGACTCTTGTAGGTGCTTGGCGCCTAAACAATAAACGCACGAGGAGTGGTCATCTGTTATGGACATTTTGTAACTTTTTAAACCCAGAGGGTCTATGTTCCTTAGACATGCTGAACTGACCCTAAGAAACAATATTTACCACAAAGAAGTGAAAACTAAGAAAGTTTAAGTTTTTTTTTAGACACAAAACAATGTCAGAGAACAATACAAACTAGTACTAAAAATGAGGGTCAAGACCCTCTAACTTAAGCAGGTACTTGAGTTCCTGAAAACACAAAAAATGCTAGATAGGAATAGGGGAAGGCCCCTCTAACTTAAACGGGAAACCTTCCCTTAACAAAAAAACACAATCTTTCTCAACAAATGTCTTCCAAATACACTCGTACAACAACAATAGCTGTTAAAACAGCTTTTGGGTTCAAATTAGCAAAATTCCTGACAGGAAAATTTTGAATAAAACAGTACTTAGCCCAGCCAAGTTTGAGACCACGTCCTAGCTTGTAAGCGGCAAACGAGATCTGGGGGATTAGTGGTGGTGCATCCTGGGATAAGAAATAGCTCAGCCAATAAGAGGCTTCGCTCTATAGCCTAGCGTGCCGAGTCGGAGCCGAGGGATCGGCTCCGAGCCCATCAGTACTGAATGTAGGCGAGATAGGATCACATAACATCTAGGCCTTACCTTCTTTATGAATCCGTGTAATCAAAGTTGTGTCCCAGGATTCTGGAATTACTCCAGTCAACACTACTTCACTGAGTATTACCTATTAATGGCCCAAATAAACATTACTTTAATTTCCAAATCTGACAACATTATGCCATTCTCGCCCAGGGATTTCCCCCTGGCTTGCCTCTGAATCACCACTAATCACTTCCATAGTGATAGGGTTCATCAACTTCTTTGCCTGTATTTCTGTTATTCTGCGTAATTTCTGCTGTTGCAAAAAAAGATTTTCACAGTACCTACTTCCATGCTACGTCTTTCTGACAAATTATCAGCCTCAAAGAATTCCCTAAAAGTTCTCACGATGTCTTAAGTGTTCCAGAAGATCCTTCCTTCCTCAGCTTTAAACTGAGATACATTTCTTCATTTTTTGCTGGCTCAACTGGGTAGATAATCCTTAACATTTAAAACAATTATCAAATAAAAGCTTAAACGCTAATCTCAAATACTACATACTGCTATTGAAAAGTATTCCCAAATATCTTGCTTACATCTATTCATTTCTGCTTTCTCTTCTGACACTTTCTGATCCCTATCCTGATAAAAACCTTCGCTTTTGGGGTGCAAATAAATATCAGTGATAACCTGTACCAAAGACTGTTGCTACTTGCTCTTTCACCCTCTTCATAATACCCATCTTAACATCATCCTAATTATTCTCACCCTTTGGGATAATTCTCCTTATGTATGTATCCTGTTCTATAAATATTCTGTTATCCGCCAACACTTGCACACAATCTCCATTGCTTCCCCACCACTGTCCCCTTGTATCTAAACACTAGATTTTTTCATGCCCTGTGGCACGATCTGATAATATTCTTAGGGATACTAAGTAAACAGACACAGATTCTCCACATCTAGGAATCCATATGCTGCATCCACCAATCCTACAATATTGTTTCAACAATTTTACCGATGCAGAAAGCTTCCTCTTAATTGGGGCACCCTGAATCTCACTTCTGCCAAAACAATATACCACTCATCCATTAACAGTGTAACACATTCCTGAAAAAAAGCTATCTGAACCATAACCCATCTGATTAACTTCTTACTTGCTTTGGGTTCAAAATTGTACCTTAAAATTATTTTCCACTCCATTTAGAATCCTTTTAATAGTGCAAATCTGTCATTTGCATCTCCCTTACTCTTTTCACTATTCATTCTTATGACTCATCTGTTACAACATCTATGCAGATGACATTATTACCTCCAGAGCACAAAAATCAGATGTCACTCTAAAGAATCAGCTACTGAAAGATTTTTCGCATACCTGGAAATAGCTCACAAACACTAAGAGAACCTATAATCACAGACCCTTTAGGGTAACACTCACTTGCACTACTCAAAGATACAGAATATCATGAAACTACTTAAACAGAAAATTATGTTAATCTCTTGACTGTGTGGAAAATAAAGATTTGCAGGATTTATTACATTCAGCTGAACAAGTTGAAAAAACATACTTTGCAATGTGGTTTTGATTCCTTGGAGGCCTCTCGCAGGGCTGCTGTAACTGGATCTGTGCTAAGAAGGCATGCTTGGCTCAGAGCAAACTCTGCCTGACCATGTTAAAGCAAAATTGTTAGATGCTTCTTTACAACAGGACTGTCTCTTTGGTAATAAGGCTGAGGAAGTGTTAAAAAAGATGGAAGATAAAGCTAAATCTATGTAACTGAAAAATTTCTTGTAAGTGCAACCTCCAAGATTTGCTAGGCACTGGCCTACGAAAAACTGGTCCTTTCCAGTCCCCTCGAGAGCCGCTCAAGTCAAATCACATCAAGACATTCCAAAGGCTCCAGGTTTGAGTTACAAGGAACTTTTAGAACAAAACAATGGGGTGCCTCCACCTCCAAATCTGGAAGCAGCAAAGCACCTCCGTATGGTAAACAGTCTCAATGACTTCCCTCTGCAATCACCAAGCACTTACCTTTTAGCCGCCCCTTTAGGGGGAAAACTGGCACTTCATGCATGAAACTGGCAACTCATTACCCAGGAAAAATGGGTTTTAAATATAGTATCCCAGGGATACAGATTTCATTTCCACACGTTGCCAGTCCCAAACGGATGGCCACATCTGCTCCCAAATCAGTGGGCAGAGGCCCAGAACAAGTTCTGTCCCTCATGAACATGTTCTGGGCCTGTACCAGAACCAGAAGAGGAAAAGGGACAAGGTTTCTATTCAAGACTTTTCCTGGTACCCAGAAAAGACAAATCATGGCGTCCAATTCTGGACCTATCCATTCTAAACACATTTCTGGACATTCCAAAATTCATGATGTTGACTCTTCAACAGTTACTGCCTATGCTAGGCAAAGAGCGTGGTTGGTAACTCTAGACTTAAAAGAGGCTTACCTGCACATCCCAATCAGGGAATCTTGCAGAAGATACCTCCGCTTCAAAGCAGGCTACTTGCATTACTAGTTCTGTGCACTGCCCTTTGGCTTATCTATGGAGCCCAGGGTCTTCACAAAGTGCCTGGCACCAGTAATTGCATTTTGCAGGCAAAGAAATATTCAAATATCTCCATACCTGGACGATTGTCTAATTCAGGCAGAAAACAAGGACATTCTTCTAAAGCATCTTGCATTTGTAAAAAGGGTTCTAACTTGTCTAGGGTACACCATAAACGAAAAGAAATCACAACTGGTACCCTCTCAAAAAATTACATTCCTGGGTGCAAGCTTGAATACAACTGCCCAGATGACTTCCCTTACGCCAGAAAAGCAAATTCAATTGGTGACTTACTTCAAACAGATGACCACAAAAACCCTCCTCTCTGCAAGACAAGTTCTGCAAGCCTTGGGGTTCATGGCCTCCTGCATTCCATATGTAAGATTGCATATGAGGAAACTTCAGTGGTACTTAAAAAGTGTATGGAGCCAACATTGTCACAGCCTGGAAACAATGATTCCTATTATACCTTGCCTGCAACTAGAGTTCCTATGGTGGGCAGAGGCCTGCCAACAAAACAAGGGACTACCTTTCACTCCACCCCCTGCCACCCAAACCCTGACTACAGATGCATCAGACTATGCTTGGGGGGCTCATCTGGCAGGGAAGTGCATACAGGGCAAATGGAGCCCAAATCAAATGCACCTACATATCAATCAGAAAGAGATGCTAGCTGTACAGAATGCACTGACAGCCTTCAAGGACTACCTTCATCCAGGACAACTACTGATAAAGACAGACAACACCACAGTTATGTGGTACATAAACATGCAGGGGGGCACACATTCCTACCCCCTTTACAGACTAGCCATGACATTGTGGAATACGGCCTTGACCTATCAAATACAACTACAAACTCAATTCCTGCCAGGAAAGCTAAATACTCTGGCAGACGAACTAAGCAGAAATTGTATGGACCCACACGAATGGAAACTGGAGCCACAAGTTTTTAGCATGTTGACATGCAAAAGGGGGGAGTCCAGACATAGATCTCTTTGCCTTACCCCAAAACTATCAGTTGGACAAATTCTACACAAGAATTCATCACAAAAAAGCTTGGAAAGTGGATGTTCTATCATTCAGCTGGAAAAACCTATGAGTCTATGCTTTTCCCCCTCTGCCCCTGCTCCACAAAGTTCTACTAAAAGTCAAACTGGACAAACCAAAAATGATACTGATTGCCTCGCCAACACCGGTACCCACTCCTGCACAATGTGTCACACATTCCTCCGTGGCACCTGCCTCAGACACCTTACCTACTGTCTCAGCAGAACTACCAAATTCTGCACACTCACCTCCAAACTTTGAATCTTGCAGTGTGGCTAATCAACTAATTTCACCTTTGGTATCCCTCAGCAAACCTATGATGGATGTCATTGGAGGCTAGAAGGCCTAGCAGTAGAAAATCTTATGCTGGCAAATGGAAAAGATTCTGTGCCTGGAACCAATCACAAGGAATAAGCACAGCTATGCCCAATATTCCTCAGATTCTGCAATACTTAACTGAGATGCTTCACAAGGACCTATCTTTTTCTTCCATAAAAATCCATACCTCTGCCATTTCAGCTCATTACAACACAGAACCTCCCCTCTTCTCTCATCCTCTGTTAAAGCAGTATGTCAGAGTGGCCAAAGACCTCCCAGGAGAGCACCAACTCCTGCATAGGACCTCAATTTTGTTTTGGAAAAACTCACTCTCCCTCCTTTTGAGCCAGTTGCAACTGCAGACCTAAAATTTCTCTCCTGGAAAACAGCTTTCCTTTTAGCAGTCACTTCAGCTAGAAGGATTTCAGAATTACAGGCTCTTATGGCAGTGGAGCCTTTCATTATTTTTCATCCGGACAGGGTGGCTGTCAGAACCAATCCATCTTTCATGCCTAAGGTGGTATCCAGTGTGGCTCTTAATCAGGCAGTTGATCTGCCAACTTTCTTTCCCAACCCACAGAACAATGGTGAGCGGATTCTGCATTCATTGGATGTGCACAGACAACTTAGATCCTACTTAAACAGGACAAAATTACTAAGAAAATCTGAACAACTATTGGTGGCATTTGCTGAAGGAGCAGAGAGAGGCTATTTCAAAGCAGACTATTTCCAAATGGATACGCCATTGTATTCAATTCTGCTATGTGCATCATGGTAAACCTATCCCCAAAGGGATCAGATCTCATTCCACCAGGGCTGCATCTAATTCTGCAGCCTTTCTCAGAGGGGTTCCTACCAGAGACATTCTAGTCGCTGCTACCTGTAGCTCAGTTCATACGTTCACCAAACATTACCATTTACCTCTATTTTCTAAATCCAGAGCTGGCTTTGCCACTGCTGTCCTGCAGGGCCCTATAGCTGCTCCTAATGGTGTATAAATCCATCCTCCCAACCATAGCTTTGGGATTCTACCCAAATGTAATGACTGCAGCAATGAAACACGAAGAACATAGTACAGTTGTGTACACTTACCATAAATGTAGATGTTTGAGTGTACTCACTTTTGCAGTCCTGGTTACCCACCCTCCAGCCCCCTGTTTTTAACTTACTATACCTATCCCTTCTTTTACTATTCTTAAAAGCCTTTTTGATGTATTTGCTTTTGATTGGAGATATATTTTTTGGTGTTAATATATATATATATATATATATATATATATATATATATTTATTTATTTATTTATTTATTTATTTATTTTTTGCTCCCCATTTGGGGGGTACCTGACATCTGGGACAAGAAAAACTGATGTAATGATGTCGGCTGCAAGTTTTATACCCCTGATGACCTGACGTCATGGAAGAAGGGACAGCAACCGACGCAGGACCCAAGACTTTGTTAATCAGGCCGACTGAGGGCAACCTGCCAGCAGATTACCCAAATGTAATGACTGCAACAGTGAATACACTCGAACATCTACATTTATGGTAAGTGTAAACAACTGTTCTTTTACACTGTACAGAGAATCATTAGTGCAGTGGATTAGACAAGGTAATATCGAAGGAATAAAACTTATAGAAGATGATTAAAAATAGCCTTTTATCTGGATGATGTATTAATAAGCTTAGCAAATCCTCAAAGAAATTTAGGGGCTTTACTGCAGCTGCTCGAGACATAGTAGTTTTTTGGGGTATAAAACTCATCAAAGAAAAATGGTCATTGTTAACATGAATGTGGAACAGAACTTAATGGGTGCATACAATGCATGATTACAAAATATTGAAAGGTATGAGGGGAAACTGTATATTGTGAGCTTGAGAGTAAATTAGAGGATGTTTGATGGTTGGAAAATATTAACCTTAAAGCTAGATCAAAAATCCTGACCCTTCCAAATGTTTGTGCTTCTGTAAATTCTGTATGTGGGGCAGGCCTTTTTGGTGCAACCCACCAAAAGACTGAACTTGTTAAGGGAACTGACGAGCCCTTTCATCTTAGATAGAGGGGCACACTTGCTTGCATGCTAAGAGGATGTTACCAAAAAAATGTGGGTGGTCTTAGGATCCCAGATAAACATGTGCACTGTGTTTAAATATATAATTCACTTACTGCGGAAAAATGTAACCTATAGTGTTATGGGGGCTAAGTAAGGGTAAGGAACAAATGTGTATTTCTGGACTCTGGAAATGATCCATCACCAGTAAGAGTATTAGTAAGTTTTGAAGGTGTTTGGAATTTCAAACAGTATGTCCCATGGAAATCTTATTTAGCATTGACTGGGAGCGCTCCTGGAAATAAAAAATCGCAAAATATTTTTTGAAGATGGCCCTGGAAAACCACATTGGCATAAAATTAATAGTCTGACAGGGTTGTTAATGTGGAATGAGGCTAAACGGAGGAATCATTTGGAAGGCATAGGTGAATGGTAGTATCAGCAATTGCTACAACATAGTAAGATAGTGAGGGCTATAGACCAAAGTTCCAAAATTAATTAATTGGCTATTTTAGCGGCAAATGAGGCCACTGCCAAATAGAAGGATAATAGGTAAAGTATAAAGTGTTTTTTTTTAAACAAGAAACAGCTTTATTAAGTTATCACTTATGACATAGGCAATCATACAGTTATATAAATGAAAACTAACATATTGACATTTTAGTTGCAAGCATTATGGCATCACTTATAATCTGTCCAGTCATTGTCAACCACTACATAGCTCATTCAAATCCTACCTTCTTTTAAACCTCATTCCTCCTCCAAAATGTTGTTTTACTTGTATTCCCACAATTCCCATTTTTTTCTGTGTAAGTTGCTGCTACCTTTTTCTAAAGATTCCATTCCCATTTGTTTTATCTCTGTTACTATATTCACTACTTCTAGTTCAGTTGGTTTAGACTTTGATTTCCATTTTCTAGTAATTGCTTTTTTGGCAGACACCGTAATTAGACACAGCAAACTCCGATTCTCTATCATAGCTCAAAAAATAATTTTATCAGTTACTTTACCAATTTGCTCACCCAATATTACTGATAAAGTAGTCTGCAATGAATTTTTAAATTCTGCCACCTCATTACACTCCCAAAAAGTATATTCCCAATTGCCTCTTTCTTCCCCATCATGCCTCAATCAATTGCTATCTACATGAAGAACAGTTCCTTGGAGTCTACTCTGGGTATAAAAATACCTATGTAAACATTTCAAAGCATAGATCCGAAATCTTCTAGACTTTGTTGCATGTTTGGGAGGCATACATATACCCCCCCATTGTTTCTTTGTGAATTGCTTGTCCAGCCTCTCTTCCCAATCCTTTCAGACCTCCTCTGATTGATTCTTATAGTTGTCATGCAGTACCTTATATGCTCTACTAATTATCCCTTTTGTAACAGCAATTTATGTTCTAGGTTCTACCAGAGCTAGTCATTCACGTAGGATCCCACTATTTCTTTCTCTTTACCTGTACTCTATCAGTCCTTGATAGGGAAGGCAATCTCTAGCCTGCAGTCCAAATAAATTATTGGCCTCTTCCCATTCTTCTACCTTTGCATTTCTGATTATTTTCTCCTAACACCTTGCTTCCTTTGCCAGTTTTCTGCAATAAATTCCAGCCCCTCTTACCTGTTGTCTGTATCCCTAATTGCAGACATCCCTATCAGCAGAATCTCCTTTCTCCGTTCCTGGTTAGTTGTTCGTAGAATACTTTCTGCTATTTTATGAAAATAATATGTATGATTATTGTTCCTTTTAAGGATCTGCATCCAAAATCCCAATCTCTCCTTGTTTCTTGAGCTTCCCCTGCTGTTTTGTCATCATTTTCCACTTTGAATTATAGCTTTTCGCTTTTGCTGTGTGTAAGAACCTAAACTGTGTATGTCTGAAATACCCCATCAAATCAAGTAATTCTAAACAATCTTCTATTGGAAGAATCTGCTATCCCACTTGACTGTTGCCATCTTCCCTTCCCAGATAAAATCCTTCAGCTCTTTATTAACTGCTATCCGAAACTTCTCTGGTTGGTAAAAATATGCCTGACCTGTGTATTAAACTAAAGGGACTAAAAGCATTTTGACTGTTGTATGTTGCTGTCCAAATCCATGCAACAGAGCTTCCAATTTCTCAGTTTTTGTATTATCTTTTGTTTAGTTTCTTCCCACATATCCTTAGCTGCTACAACAGAATCCTTTTTAATCTATACACCTAAGTACTTCATTTTATTATGTCCGTATAAATATGGGTATTGCTGAACCAATTCATGTGTGGGTACATAGTTTATAGATATTGCCTTTGTTTTATCTTCATTAATTTTGTAACCCCAAAAAGACTTGAAACTCTCTCAAAATGTTTCACTACACTGAAATCTCCTTTTCTCGTTTTATTAGGTATAAAATATCGGCTGCAAATAAAAACAATTTTTTCTTGACTACTGTATGAATTATATCCTTGAATTTCTGAATTCCTTATTTTCTTTGCCAGTGGTTCTAAGTCTAATGCAAATGACAGAGAAAAGAGGACAGCCCACCTGGTTCCTTTGCTCAAGCAGAACTTATCAGAGAGGAATCCACCCACTCTCCTCCAATCCCGCATATATCCTCCTAATTTGTCAGGGGAATGCAAATGCTTACATTGCCCTGCTCATAACATCCCAGCTTACTCTTTCGAATGCTTTCTCTATATCAAGACTGCCCAACAGCAGTGGTATTTTCTTACGTTTTGATTCCCTTTGGATCATCATTGTTCTGTTAATTTTGTCAAATGTTTGCCTTCCCTCCACAAAACCACATTGATCCATGTCTATCAATTTTGACATCATCTTTTTCATTCTTTTAGCCATTATAGACACAAACGCTTTATAATCATAGTTTATATTTGAAATGGGCCTATGTGTAGCTGGATCTATCTGATGGGTTTTTACCAATTTTAGGTATTACAGCCACCATTGCCTTCTTCCAGGATGTTGGTGCTTCTCCTCCTCCTTTTAAAATACTTCTAAAACCTTCAAGATCTTTATCAGTTTTCCCTCCTAATTTCCTGACTTCCACAGGAATACCATCTATTCCTGAGGACTTCCTTGTAGATTGGCTATACATCACCATTTTTCTCATCTCCTCCTATCCTGTTAGTAAATGAGCCTCATCTACCTCTAACCTTGGCATATTTAATTCTTCCATAAACATTTCCATTTGTACTGTTTCTTGATTTTCATATTTTTCATATTTCTCCGCTTTATACAGATTGTCATAAAATTTCCAAAATATTTCTAATACTTCTACAGGATCTCTGGTTGTCTTCCTTGTTATAGGCTCTCTAAACTTGACAATAACTTTTTCTACTTTCTGTTGCCCGAGTTTTCGTTCATAGGAGATTACTAGGCTAATGGCCCTAGGGCTCTTACAAGCCTAGCCAAGTTTAACCCTTGTTCCCTTAAGGGTCTAGAGATATGGTCTATATTATAAGCAGATCTAAATCAGCACCAAATGCCCCTAGCCAAGAGGAACACAGGTGAAACCCCTGAGGTGAATTTGCAATTTCCCATCCAGTCGTCCAAGTTGCGCTTAATGAGGGACTCTGTTTAATCTTTATTGGAAGTTTATTCCAGAGGAGGGGCAACCTCTGGGAGACGCATCTGTCTCTCCGTCATGTCCTGTTGATGTCACATGCTAGGTTAAAGTCCCTAGAGTAAGTGAATCGTTTACTATTTGACTTACGAATGTGCAGCATTTACATTAAGGCAGGGTCAGAGGTAGCTTTTTATGCAAGGCACAGGTCACGTCTGAGTGGTCTATACGATACAGAGTTTAGTGACACTAATTTCAGTCTGTCCATGTAAGACGTGCTGAAGACCCTGAATTTTCTTTGTGAGGAGCCTTTAAGCTCTCTCCAGTTGCACCAGGTGCCTGTTTAGGTCCATCCCAAAGGTAGCATTGTACTCTGTCATTGGACTGATGAGGGAAGAGTACATGGGGGTTATAACCTCTTTTTTTTCCCTGGAAGCTATACCCTTGCTTATGAGGTGAGCAACATAGGCCTTCCTTACCACTGTAGAGACATTTTCATCAAAAGTAAGGTTGCTGTCAACCTGTGCACCCAAATCTCTCAACACTGATTTAGAGCTTAGGGTGTTATTAATATGGAAATCTGCAGGGACCATCACCTTTGCTAAAGGAGATGATCATGCATTTTTTTTTGCATTGAATTCAATATCATGACTTTAGCACCACTCATTGGTTTGCCTTGCCTAAGTCCTTCTTGTAGAATGTTGACATAATTTGGGGACTCAATGACTGTTCCTAGTTTGGAGTCATCAGCTAACTTTGTCATCCGCAGACCTTTTCTTTTTGCCTATACGTCTGAGAAGTAGATTCCAAACAGCAGGGACCCCTGCACCAATCCCTGTGAATCATCGTGGGTAACGGGTCTGTTTGTGTAGGTGGAGTCACTGTTTTGACTGTGTGTTCTGTAGGTGAGCCAGTTTGCAACCCACCTGACAGCATATCGGTTAATCCCCAGTTTGGTGAGTTTTTTCAATGATGCCTGAGTGAGGGATTGTGTCAGAGGCCTTGGCTAAATTTAGGTTGGCTGTATGCACAGATTTGACTTTGTCCAGGGCTTTGGTGACAGTATCGAAGTTCCGCAGGTTCAACAGGCAGGATTTCCCTTTAACAAAACCAAACTGGGTCGGGTCAAGTGTTTGAAGATGTTCATCGTGTTTCACTGTTGCAGTCATTACTCTTGGGTTATCCTGCTGGCAGGCTACCCGCAGTCGGCCTGAATTCCAAAGTCCTGGTCCAGCGTCGTTTTCTGTCACCTCTTCCCTGACGTCAGTGTGCCAGGGGTATAAAAGATGCAGCCGACGCCATTTTCTTCAGTCTTTCTTGCCGCACGGTGCCCGAAGCAAAAGCAGTTCACAAGTGCCGGTCGGCCGACTCCTGAGATTTTCAAATCCGAATTTCACAACCGAAGTCTTCTTTAAATCTAAGTACCCCGTTGGGGAAACTTTTTTCTTGCTCCAGACCGATGTCAGAAAAAATTAACAATTGTATTTATTGTGGGAAGCAAATACCTCCTAAGGATTTTCACTCTTACTGTATTCCTTGCCTAGGCCCCGACCAGAACATTGCTAGCTGTCGGTTTTATGCTAGATTTAACCAACGCACTATTAAGCATCAGTTTGATTTTGCATTCCATTATTTTGGCCGAAGGTTTAATTACATAATGCCATCAAAACAGCCAACGACCGGAGTTTACAAAAAACACAAGGACAAGGATAGGCATCCGAGGTCCAAAACCGACGAGGCCTCCGGCAGGCCAGTCGCCGGTTTGCCGGCTCTCAGGGAGGCGCTTTTGCAGCCCCTGGCACCCACTACCTCAGAGCCACAAGCCGCTTCCAACTCCCACGTGGAGCCGACTGGGCCTCTGGATACTCAAGGTATTGGACACTCTGAAATCATTCCCTCAGATGGGTCTGGAGCCACTGAGAAGGCATTAGCTTCTGAGAGTGTCTTCAGACCTACACAGTTATACATTAAGCCATCTTCAGCTTCAAAGACCAAAGCAGCTCTAAAGACAAAGAAACAA
This sequence comes from Protopterus annectens, assembly GCF_019279795.1. Taxonomy (NCBI): domain Eukaryota; kingdom Metazoa; phylum Chordata; order Ceratodontiformes; family Protopteridae; genus Protopterus; species Protopterus annectens. Next base: position 125,074,547 of record NC_056742.1, on the reverse strand, counting down.
GTACAGCATTCTCCTACTAAGACTACAATGCCTAAAAAACAGGTGCTTAAAATGGCCGAAGACCTAATTACTTTGATCAGGGGTTCCCATCCCCCTCCTGATAAGAGGCCTAGGCAAGAGACAGAATATGATTCCTCTGATCAGGTTTCTATTTCCTCTGATTCCTCTTCTGAACAGGATTATCCCATTCCTCCTTATGAGGATTCTGATGCTGAAGAATCCATTCCTTCAGCCTCTCCTCCTGAGGATTATTCTTTTGGGGAAACTCTGCATGCCATGAGGGAGCATTTCCATTGGGAAAGCCAAGATTACTTGGAATCTAAGAAAACGACTCAGAGACTTTCTGCTTTTACCTCAGCACAGGCCCCTTGCTATTCCACCTGTTCTAGACATTGTAGATTATGTATTTTCAGAGTCCGGCCTGTCCCCAGACTCTTTACCTCCTGCACCTGCTAAGCTTGACAGATACTACAGGATCCCAGATTCTCATAAATTCCTATATAAGAACCCCGCTGCTGACACAGAAATTATATCTCAGGGTCCCAAAGGGGTCAAAGCTTCCACCGTTAAAAACCCTGTCCCCTCTGATAGGGATTCTAGGGCACTGGACAGATGGGGGGAAAAAGTATACACTTCTGCTACCTTGGCTGTAAGGGCTTTAAATTGTCAGTTTCATATGTTTAAAAATCAGCAATACTTAATTTCACTGCTTAAACAGAAAATGTTGACAAATTCTGAATGTTCAGAGAACAAGGAACTGCAGGATTTATTGCATGCAACTGAACAAGTGGGAAAGCATACTTTGCAAATGTGGTTATGATTCACTGGAGGCTTCTTGCAGGGCCACAGTTACAGGTTCTGTTATTAGAAGGCATGCTTGGTTAAAGGAACAGAATCTACCTGATCATGTTAAAGCAAAATTATTAGATGCCCCATTAAAACATGATACCTTGTTTGGTGCTAAAGCAGAAGAGGTCTTGAAGAAAATGGAGGATAAAGCGAAATCCATGCAGACAGTTAAGGATTTTTTTACAGGTACAGCCAACCAGATTTAGCAGGAACTGGCCTTCCAAAAATTGGTCCTTTCCAGTGTCAGACAGGCCACAAAGAGGCATATACAGACGTCCCAGAGGCATATCTTAGCCCCAAGACTCATACAGGCCTAAACAATGGGGTGCTCCTACCTCCAAAAGTGGAGAAGACAAATTACAACCTTACAGGAAACAGTCCCAATGACTTTCCTCTGCCAGATCCAAGCACTTTTCTTTTAGCAGCTCCATTAGGTGGAAAACTAGCACTTTTTTCGCAAAATTGGCAAAAGATTACCCAAGACAAATGGGTCTTGAATATAGTGTCCCAGGGCTACAGGTTCCATTTTCACACCCTGCCAAGGGCAAAAGGTATGCCAGACCTGCCACACAATCAATAGGCAGAGGCACAAAAACAAATTACAGCCCTCATGGACATGGGGGCCATTCAATGAGTACCACAACAAGAGCAGGGGCAAGGATTTTACTCAAGACTTTTCTTGGTGCCCAGAAAGGACAAAGCCTGGAGACCAATACTGGATGTGTCTATACTAAACACATTTCTGGAGGTTCCAAAATTCAAGATGTTGACTCTACAGCAGCTACTGCCCATGCTGGGCAAGAAGGCTTGGCTCGTAACTTTGGACCTAAAAGAGGCATACCTACATGTCCCATTCAGACAATCTTGCAGAAGATACCTCAGATTCATAGCTGGCTCAATCAGTGCACTACCAATTCTCTGCACTGCCCTTGGGCTTATCTACTGCACCCAGGGTCTTCACAAAATGCCTGGCACCAGTAATTGCGTTTTGCAGACAAAGAGGAATTCAAATATATCCCTACTTGGACGACTGCCTTATTCAAGCAGAGAGCAAAGACATTCTTCTACAGCATCTGGCGTTTGTAAAAAGATTACTAATTTGCCTAGGGTACACAGTAAACGAAAATAAATCAAAACTAGTACCCTCTCAAGAGATAATATTCCTGGGTGCAAGCTTAAATACAACTGGCCAGATGGCTTATCTCATGCCAGACAAACAAAGGCAACTGACTTCTTACTTCAAAAAGTTGGCAACAAAGACCCAGTTATCTGCAAGGAAAATCCTGCAGGCCTTGGGCTTCATAGCATCCTGCATTCTGCTAATTCCATATGCCAGATTGCATATGAGGAAATTACAATGGTATCTAAAAAGTTTTCCAAAAACAGTCCAATCTTGCGACAGGTTAGCGCTTGAGCCGAATAAAAAGAATATAATCAAAAAATACTGTAACAGCCAAGCGTGAGCAGGTACAAACCCTTGTTGTGTCAAATCAAATGAGATAGAGTCCAGGCATATAAAATAGAAGTATTTAATCCACAATCAACGAACAGAAAGATAAGCGCTTTCGCATATATATTTGCTTCTTCAGATCTATTACAAACTCTTCTAGTGCTTTGACCATATATACTGATCTCAATCAATGTTTAACAAATTAAACAATTAGTAAAAAATTCCACAGAATTTTAAAAAGACAGGAACTGTTACAATAAAAAGGTATAAGAACAAAGCTAAAATACAAAGGTACAAATGTATATTATGTTCAAAAAGCATGTATAAAAGCAAGTATAAAAAGTATATATATAAAAAGTGTGCTCTTATTGAATAAAAACTGTATATAATATAATATAATAAGCAGAAGTGTATCAAGTTAGATGACAATGAGTTAATTTGATATTCCTTCTTTGCCTCAGTTTTGGTCTGATTGAGGCCCTTTCGTTTAAACCACACCCTTTATCTGCTTTTAATAATATGATCCATTCTGTTTCTTTGCCCTCTGTATAAACTTTGATGTCTCCACCTCTTGGGTTAGGGGTAATCACCTCCGGTACTTTGAATGAAAATACATGTTGTGTATTATTCATCATGACATGTTTAGCTAAAGCATTATGTATTGTGCCCCTTTTCATATGATAAACATGTTCCCTCATTCGATCTCTAAGTGGGCAGTTAGTCTTCCCAACATAGAATGAGGAGCATGACTGACAAATAGCTAGACAGACAACATGGTGTGTCATACAGTTAGCCTCAGCAGATATGCAAAAACATTTCTGTAAGTCTGGATGGAAAAAATGAGGTGTGCTATCTATAAAGGAACACAAATTGCAATGCCCACAGTGCTTAGTGCATCCATCTTTCCTATCTCTAAAGCTAGGTGTAGGGTAACAGAGCTTCCTTTTTAAATTGTTTTTGTTCCTATATAAAAACCAGGTTGATCACCAACTATTAGTTTAAGGTCATCATCCACATGTAGGATTTCCCAATGTTTCCTAATAACTTCTTTGAGTTCTAGATGGTCAGATGAAAAATATGTAGAGAATTTAACATGTTGTGAACGTTCAATGTGCCTATCTGGGGCTGTTATAGGTTCATGCGGTCCAAAATAGGGTTCACCCTTGGTATACCTTAGTTCGTGTATATCATTCAAGTGTGTGTTTATTTCCATGTTGCCATAGCCCCTTTTTAATAACCTGTCCTTTAAACCATTTAGTTCGGCTTCAAAGCCATCATCTAAAGGATTCAACCTGGAGGCTCTGATGGCTTGGCCTCTCATAATATTCCTAAAGACATGGGATGGGTGCATACTAGATCTAAGCAGTAGAGTATTGCTGTGGCAACTCTTCCTATATACACCTGTATTCAGTAGGTTATTTTGGAGTCTTTCAATATACAAGTCTAAGAACTCAATTCTGTACAATGAATATTTCATGGTAAATTTAAGACAAGTTGTCAGGTTGTTCATAATAGTGTACATATTATAGAGTTGATCTAATGAGCCTTTCCACAAAACAAATAAATCATCAACAAAACATCGATAGAAAATGACATGCTGTTTAAATATCTCTTCACAAAATAAAATGTGTTCCTCCCAGTATGCCAAAAACATGTTGGCGTAGCTATTGGCACATGGTGTGCCCATAGCTACGCCATCCTTTTGTTTGTAAATGCTATCTTGGAACATGAAAAGATTATTTTCCAGGACTAACTCTAGAAAGTGTACAATTAGGTCAATTGTTACAGAAGAATAATTACTGTGCTCTTTTAGATAATCTGTAACATATGCCAAGCTTAACTCATTCGGTATAACTGTAAAAAGGGACTGTATATCAAACGTGACAAACATACAGTCCATTGTAAGCGTTATATCTTTTGTACAGTCATACAATTCAATTAAAAATTGTTTAGAGTCCCTTAAAACTACCTTATTGTTGTTCAATACAGATCTAAGGTGTTTCTCAATATATACAGATAGGTGCTCTGTTGCCCAGCCTCGACCTGAAACTATTGGTCTCATGGGAGGATTTACCGGGTCTTTATGTATTTTTGGAAGACCATGTATGACCGGTATAGTCGGAGATGGGATAGTAAGATATCCATATAGATCTTTGTCTATTAGTTGACCCATGTATATGTCACATATTGTATCTTGTGCATATCTAATAGTGTGCTCTATGTTCTGTGCTGAAACTTGTTCATAAAAGTCATTATTTAACATAGATATCATCCTATTGTTATAATCAGATGTATCCATAACGACTATTTTACCACCCTTATCAGCTGGTCTAACAATGATATTTGGATCATCCTGTAGTTTCTTGAGGCTTATTCTTTCTCTATATGTAAGATTATCTCTCCTATGGTATGATTTATTGTTCATTCTATTACCATAGTAACTATGTAATTCTTCCTCAGTGAGTTTCAGGTAGGCTTCAACTAAAGGGTGATTTGAGGGTATGAATTCACTTAAATTTTTAAATTTAAACTCTGTGTTTCTGTTAGTAGAATCTTTGTACATTAATCTTAACATGACATTTCTGCAAAATATCCTGAGATCCATAACAGTATCAGTTAACTGACTCTAACATCTAGGGATGAAATTTAAGCCTTTATTTAATAGTAAAACTTCATCTTTAGTCAGTATAGTATTAGATATATTGTGGACTAGTGTTTGCCTGTCCACATTTTCCTCAGAGTCTTCTGAGGTGTATATTCCTCCGAGAATTTCCTCTTCTGTCTCCCCCTGCTCATGGAACGGGAACGGTACATGCCTTTCTCTGTTCTCACCGGCAGGGGAAAAGACAACTGAGGGTGTTCATTGGAGGTAGACCCTAATTGTGTTTTAGTTGTTTTTGGTCTAACTACAGATTCACTGTTGTGCTGTGATTGCATAGATTTTTCATGTAATTGGGTGGTTTTGCCCTTGGTAATCCATACCTCCGGGTATAGATTAGCATTTGTGCTCACAGTAGTATGCACTAGATGTATAACATCTGTGGAATCATTGCTGTGATCAGTGGTTGAAGCACTATCATGTATATTAGGAATATCAATATGACTCTCACTAGTGCGTTCAGGCTGACAAATTCCGTCAGTCTCCCTTTCAGTAGCCACACAATTCATACTTGCTGTTTTCTCTAATGAGTTAACATTATTATTTGAATTCCTGTTAACAGGCTTGTTCTGATTCACCACTCCAAAGTTATTACAAACTTTTTCTATTGGTAAAGTAGTGGCTTCATTAGAGTTAAATCTAGGCCACATGAAGACATGGCCTCTTTCAAAATCATTTGTATCTCTCATAACTTTGTGGCGTTTCTGCTGTAAAAGCTTTCGTTCGAAAGCTGACACACTATCTAACATATTTTCAAATAATGGAGATACAATTCGAGTTGGAAATTCATTAAATAAGCGTTGTTTTTCTGTGATATCATCAGTTAGCTTAGACTCTTCTGGTCTAAAAAAGTCAATCAAGAGTCTTAAGTATTTGCGACTCACCTCCATGTTTAGTCACTGCCATTGAGCTAAAAGTTCTGGATAGTCCTTGCCTTGACTAGGCATGGTAAAAACACGCAGTCCCCTGGGTATGATATTTCGATCCAGGCACAGTTGAAAGTGCATCCTCTGGGTTTGTAATCGTTTCAATTTCATGAAACTCTTTTCAGTCCCTTCCAGTAGCGTATACAGCCTGTCTGAATCGACGCTCTCCCCTAAGGGATTACCCATAGTTGTTTCATTCTCAAGGAACCAGGAGGTGGTATTAGTTCCTCTAAGATACTGCTGGAATCTCTTTTCAAGAGCTTCATTCCTTGCAGCCTCGTTTCCACGATGTTCATCTCTGGGAACGTAATCTAACTCAATGTTAGCCATTAAAGTGTATAACAAGTCCTGCCCCTGTGCACAAGAGTAAATTCAATAAACGTTTTCCAAAAACAGTCCAATCTTGCGACAGGTTAGCGCTTGAGCCAAGCCCTGTGGGCATTGCAATTTTTGTTCCTTTATAGATAGCACACCTCATTTTTTCCATCCAGACTTACAGAAATGTTTTTGCATATCTGCTGAGGCTAATTGTATGACACAACATGTTGTCTATCTAGCTATTTGTCAGTCATGCTCCTCATTCTGTGTTGGGAAGACTAACCGCCCACTTAGAGATCGAATGAGGGAACATGTTTACCATATGAAAAGGGGCACAATACATAATGCTTTAGCTAAACATGTCATGATGAATAATACACAACATGTATTTTCATTCAAAGTACTGGAGGTGATTACCCCTAACCCAAGAGGTGGAGACATCAAAGTTTATACAGAGGGCAAAGAAACAGAATGGATCATATTATTAAAAGCAGATAAAGGGTGTGGTTTAAACGAAAGGGCCTCAATCAGACCAAAATTGAGGCAAAGAAGGAATATCAAATGAACTCATTGTCATCTAACTTGATACAATTCTGCTTATTATATTATATTATATACAGTTTTTATTCAATAAGAGCACACTTTTTATATATATACTTTTTATTCTTGCTTTTATACATGCTTTTTGAACATAATATACATTTGTACCTTTGTATTTTAGCTTTGTTCTTATACCTTTTTATTGTAACAGTTCCTGTCTTTTTAAAATTCTGTGGAATTTTTTACTAATTGTTTAATTTGTTAAACATTGATTGAGATCAGTATATATGGTCAAAGCACTAGAAGAGTTTGTAATAGATCTGAAGAAGCACTACTGCGAAAGCACTTATCTTTCTGTTCGTTGATTGTGGATTAAATACTTCTATTTTATATGCCTGGACTCTATCTCATTTGATTTGACACAACAAGGGTTTGTACCTGCTCACGCTTGGCTGTTACAGTATTTTTTGGTATCTAAAAAGTGTTTGGACACAGCATGGAGACAGTAATTACCCTTATTCCCTGCCTGCAACAGGAGTTTCGATGGTGGGCACAGGCCTGTCACCACAACAAGGGTCTGCCATTCGCTTTACCCACAACCAGACAGACACTGACAACGGATGCATCAGACTATGCTTGGGGGGCACATATGGCAGGAAAATGTATTCAGGGCACATGGCTTGCAAGCCAGATGCATCTTCATATCAATCAAAAAGAGATGCTAGCTGTTCAGAATGCCCTGACAGCTTTCAAGGACATATTTCATCCAGGACAGCTACTGATCAAGACGGACAATACTATGGTCATGTGGTACATAAACAAGCAGGGAGACTCACATTCCTACCCCCTCTGCAGACAAGCAATGACCTTGTGGGACACAGCATTAATTTACCAAGTTCACCTGCAAGCACAATTCTTGCCAGGAAAACCAAATACTCTGGCAGACGAACTAAGCAGAAACCTCATTGATCCCCATGAGTGGAAACTGGATCCACAAGTCTTCAGCATGATAACAAGGAAATGGGGATGCCCAGACATAGATCTATTCGCCTCCCCTCACAACTGCCAATTACAGAGATTTTGCACACGGATTTATCACAAACAAGCATGGAGAGTGGATGCCCTATCCTTCAGCTGGAAAAACCTAACAGTATACGCCTTTCCTCCACTGCCTCTCCTTCCCAAGGTTCTCCTAAAGGTCAGACGAGAAGCCAAAAATGATACTGATTGCACCAGACTGGCATTGCCAGCACTGGTACCCAATCCTAAAGAGCTTGTCTCAAGGCCCAACATGGATATTGCCTCAAACATCCCACTTGCTCACCCAACAAAAGAATCAGATCCTGCACAGTCAACTCAGGACCTTAAATCTGGCAGCATGGTGGATAATGTAGCCATTCAGAACACTCCTCTTTCAAAAGCTGTTATGGATGTTATCTTGGAGGCCAGGAGGCCCAGTACTAGAAAATCTTATGCTGAAAAATGGAAGAGATTCTGTGCTTGGAACCAGGAACAAGACATTGACACACATGTACCAAATATTCCTCAGATTTTACAATACCTAACTGAGATGATTTCCTTTTCTTCAATTAAGATTCATGCCTCTGCCATTTCAGCCCAGTACAACACGGAACCTCCTATCTTTTCTCATCCTTTAATAAGACAGTACCACAGAGGGGCCAAAAATATAAGACCTTCAAGGAGAGCACCAATACCTGCATGGGACCTCAATTATTTCTTGGAAATACTCGCACTGCCTCCCTTTGAGCCAGCCTCAACAGCTGATATAAAATTCTTATCCTGGAAAACAGCTCTGCTACTGGCAATAACCTCTGCAAGATGAGTTGCGGAGTTACAAGCACTCATGGCTGTGGAATCTTTTATCATATTTCATCCAGACAGAGTTTCTCTGAGGACAAACCCAACATTTATGCCTAAGGTAGTGTCCAGTGTGGCCCTCAACCAAACTATTCACTTGCCTACCTTTTATCCAAACCCACAGAACAAGGGTGAGAAAATTCTGCACTCTTTGGACATACACAGACAGCTACGCTTTTACTTGGACAAAACTAAAGCTTTCAGAAAGACTAAGCAACTTTTAGTGTCATATGCTGCAGGATCACAAGGAAAGGCTGTCTCAAAGCAGACTATTTCTAAATGGATAGGTCATTGCATCCGTTTCTGCTATTCTCAGCATGGCAAGTCAGTGCCTAAGGGCATTAGGCCTCATTCTACCAGAGCAGCAGCCACTTCAGCAGCCTTCCTCAGAGGAGTACCAACCAAAGACATCTTAGAGGCTGCAACTTGGAGTTCAGTGCACACTTTTACAAGGCACTACCACTTACCTCTTTACTCTAAATCTAGAGCAGGCTTTGCCACTGCAGTGCTGCAGGGCCTCATAGCCTCTCCTAACCCTATTTAGCTCAGCCACCCATACTCAGCTTTGGGATTCAACCCAAAAGTAATGACTGCAACAGTGAAACGCGATGAACATAGTACATTTGTGTACCTACCATAAATGTAGATGTTCGAGTGTATTCACTGTTGCAGTCCAGGTTACCCTCCCTCCGTCCCCCTTTCTTTTGCTGGGGTTCATCTGTACTTCTCTATTCTATACTACCTATGTGGTGTATTTGCTTGTAGATGTAGGAAATGTTTCTTTACTGCATGTATGTTTACTGGCATACTATATTTAGCCTACCTTTTTGGGGGCACTTGACATCTGGGGCAAGAAAAACTGAAGAAAATGACGCCGGACCAGTAGCCTGCCAGCAGGATAACCCAGGAGTAATGACTGCAACAGTGAATGCACTCGAACATCTACATTTATGGTAGGTACACAACTGTACTGTCTCCTATATCCTTGTTGATAAGGTCCATGATGATTCTCTGCACAGTCTTGCAGATAAGGCTGGTTAGGCTAATAGGTCTATAGTTTCTTGATCTTGAATTATTTCCTTTCTCCCTTTCCACTTTACTAAAAAAAAAAAAAAAAAAAATTATTCAGCTGCTTTTACAGTATTTGTTTCTCCTCCTCTTCCTCTGTTACTTCATCTTATTTTTTCTGCTACTTGTTCTCTAAAGTGTTCAATTGCATCTTCTCTGCTGCATTTATTACTGCTTGTTTTTAGCCTGTTTAAATTTAAAGTGTTACTCTAAGCCTCTTAGTTTTGGTTTAAGCACTTGGACTTTAGATCTACCCATTGGCTCTCTCTGGCCTCTCTCCCACAGATTTTGACAAATATGAATGGACAATTTCCTACGGTTTCTCCTACCAGCCTGGTTGATATGGGCATCCTGAGACAGTGTAGCCTCATGTACACGGACAACCATCTACTACTACCACCTAGGAACACAATTTGTGAGGGATGCAGTTACATAAAGAAGCTAGAGTCTATGCTCTCTCCCTCTCAAACCAGTATATCTGGCACTGTGAAGGTTGTCAACACAATCACTACACCTGAAGCACTACCCACAACTACACAATACACACTCACTTATTCAGAGGTCCTCAACAAAAACTAAAACCCAAGCAAAGGAGACCTCAGAGGTGGAAACACACAATTCCACAACCTCCACACCACGTACCATGCATAGTCCACAAACCAGTATCTCAAAACCACTAAGACCTAACCATAAACCCAACATATTAGTCATAGGAGACTCCATTGTGAGATGCACAGATGTGCCTCTCACCAGGCTGGATACAGAGAAAGTCACAGGTTTTGTCAGGTGCTAGAATCTGCCACATCACACATGCACTCAAGTCTCTCAACAACAGGTACTGTTATGACTCTGTCATAGTCCATGTTGGCGTGAACGATTTGAGACGTACCTCCCTGGACTATATGACGAGAGACATGATTGAGCTCACTGAATATGTGTCCCAGGCAGGTATGTCCATAGCCTTAAGCAGCATTCTACCATCATCCAGAATGATGCCTGAATGCAAATAGAAAATGATTGACTGTAAAAATTGGCTTAGTTTCTGGTGTCATTCCAGGGGGATCCAGTGCCTGACAGCCTGGGAAGATATGGTTGACAGACCACAGTGCTTTGCTAGAGATGGCCTACATGTGTCTCATTTGGGCTTCTGGCAAAGGCCCTTGCCTCCCTGCATAGTGTCTTTTTTAGGAAAAGTCATGAAGTTGATACCAACATAATTTCAACAAAACGTAAATTAAAGGTCATGCTGCTAAATGCTAGGAGTCTAAACATAAAACTGCACACATTGCAAGCATTCTTAACCCTGGAAGATGCTGACATTTTTGTGCAGTCACAGAAACCTGGTTCAAAGCTGCGGAGAACACCCTGGCCTTACCTGGTTACTCATTGTATCATACATTCAGACCCCCAAAATGTGGGCAGCAAAGCAAAGGAGGTGGAGTTTCAATATATATTAGACACACACGCACCTGCGGGCTGGTCAAACAGTATGACGTACAGGAGACACTCCAGGTGCAGTTGACCATTGACAAAGACCCATATTCAAATTATAGCTAGCTACAGGCCCCCAAATTTGACTCAAGATGCCCACTCCACCTATCTGGACCACTTTAAATCTGTCAAGATTCAATCCTTTACCCTGATCCTGGGTGACTTTAATTACTCAACTATAGACTGGAAAAACAGGTGTACTTCAGAACGATGAAAACACAAAATGTCAAGTGCTCACATGAGCAAAAAATCAGGAGTTCGATATTTATTTTTTGGGATCGCAGTACAGTGAAGATCAGAATATTTGCCCTTTCCTCACTGTAGTGCAATCTCAGAGTAGGAATATATATTTAGCGGGGGGTGTGGGGAGCACACAGTACCAATTTCGAGTTCCTGAATATTCGCTCATGTGAGCGTTCGATAGTTTGATTTTTCGTTGTTCTGACATAGACCTGGAAAAACTGCTCATGCCAGAACACACAATGCCCATAGATTCCTCGATTTTATCAATGCAGATTCCTTGGAACAGCTAGTCGGTACCCCCACAAGAGATAATATCTTGGACTTTTTATTAACCAACATGAGTAATCACTGCAGCACCCCTACAATATCATCCTCCTTGGTAAGTTCCGACCATAAAGCAGTCACTTTCGAAGTCAGCATCTCCCCTGATACCCCTCTAGCTAGGGTCAAACAAAAAAAAACTTCTCCAAAGCTAATTACAGCCTCCTGGGGGATGGTATAAACGGCTTCACAGACCCCCTCCCCACTGTAGGAACTGGCACCAAAATACTATATGAGCATTTATATAGATGCATTGAATCAGGAATACCTGACAGGACAAAATCATCCTCCACAAGGAAGAGTAAACCTGTCTGGTGGACATTTACAATAAAACTATATAACAAAAGGAAAAAAATTGCTGTCCAGGACCAAGAAGGAGCAGGTGCCCAATTGGAAGCAATCTCTCCTTAGGCTGAGCAAGCAAATAAGAGCACTAGTGGAGTCCAAATTAGCCACATCTAGTAGAGACTCGTAAGGCTTTCTTCACATATGTCCGCAGTCTCAAAGAAAGTACCTAGATCTGTTCAGAACTGGTGGTCAAGGACACCACATACACAAATGCTGTAGATATAGCCAATCTACTGGCTGACAGATTGTGAAAACTTCTCCCCTCTGTCCCCATCAGTAAATCAGGATATCCCCAGTACCTGGCCCCCACCTCTTATCTCTAGGGAACAGGTCATCACTGCCCTCTCAAAGGCAAAAAATACATCCTCCATGGGACCCGATAACATCCCAGGCTGCATCGTACATGAACTCAGGCATGAACTTTCAGCAACATTAGGCACTCTATTTGACCAAAGCCTGAGTACTGGCTTTGTCCCAGCTGAGTGGAGGACAGCCACTTGTCATAACTTTACACAAAGGTGGAGCATCCACCAATCCAGGAAATTAGACCCATCAGCCTAACTAGCCTGATCTGCAAGGCCATGGAGCAGATTACCATGGACCTCATTAACAGGGACCTCCAATCACTCAATTCCACACAGTTTGGCTTTGTCAAGTGGAGGTCATGTCTGTTAAATCTGGTCAATGACTTTGAGACAGTCACCAAAACTATGGACGAGGGGAGGAAGGTGCTCACCGCCTACCTTGACCTGGCCAAAGCCTTTGACACTATTCCCCACTCGGGCATAGTAGATAAACTCTCTCAACTAGGCATCAATCCATATGTTACCAGATGGGTAGCAAACTGGCTGACTGATAGAACCCATCTAATCAAAATAGGGGAAGCCACCTCAAGCAGTAGACCCGTAATGAGCGGCATACCCCAGGAATTGGTCTTGGGGCCTCTGTTTTTCAGGCTATACTTCTCTCAGGTGCAGGCCAAAACCAGTGGGCTATGGCTGACCAAGTTTGCAGATGACTGCAAGCTGGGAGCAGTCATCAGTTCCCCAAGTGATGTGGACGTCCTCCAAGAGAGTCTTGCCCAAACAAATGACTGGTGCCAGAAACATGGCCTCAATCTGAATGCCAAAAAATGCATAATCTTGTTTGGGGAGAGTGACGTCCCCACATATTATCACATTAATAACAATGTCCTAAGTACACAATCAGTAGTGAGGGATTTGGGCACACAGGTTGATAGCAACCTGACTTTTGACCATTATGTTGCTTCCATTGTACGGAAAGCTTTCTACATGTCCCACCTCTTAAGTAAGGGTATCTCATCCAGGGACGAAAAGGTCATAACATCCGTGTATTCTTCCCTTATATGGCCAATTCTTGAGTACAATACCCCCTTCAGCATGTACCTCGCAAAGCACATGCAGCAGCTGGAAAGACCACAGAGGTTCCTCACCAGAAGAATCCAGGGCCGCAAACATCTACCCTATACTGTCCCTTTATTTAATTTCATACAGACTCCTCAGAGGTGGCCTCTGTCTGGCATACAAAGCCATCTCATACCCCACCTTGATGGGACTGCTGCATATCTGCAAGTCAAGCTCCACTTGAGCAACCTGCACGCGCGACTTCAGCCTGGTCTGTTATATAAATAGGACTTGTTGGCAGGACAGAGTTGTGTCCCACAGACTCCCCCATCTGTGGAATAGACTCCCTCTCCATGTCAAACAGAGTACTTCATTATCCCTTTTTAAGTGCAACCTGTATAACTGGATGGAAAACAGAAATACACCCATGGGATTCCACCTGTGTCCCTGCTGGACAGGGGCTTTGGGTGCTGACTTTGTCTAAACATGGGTTAAACTCTTGGCTAGGCTTTATAAGGGCCTCATGGCCAATAGCCTAGTAACCTCCTATGATCCTATGAGATACCTAGGTGGAGAGACTAGGTGGTAGGAATGTTTTAGTTTTATATGTGGCAGGGGACAGGGGGGAGATGTTTTCACTGAACCTGCCCCCTAGCAGGTTGGCTATTTCCACTGGTTCAGTATATGTGTGCCATTCCCTAATAGTTCAGCGCAAATCTGGGATTTTCCTTTAAGGTTTTGGATCTAGCTAAAGAATGCCATATGGTTATCCTTAGCTATGGATGCTAATCTAGATTCATAGTTAGCTTTAGAGGATTTTACGAGATGTCTTATTTGCTTGTTCAAGCTGAGAAGGGTGCGCTTCCAATTTTCAGATTGTTCCTTCTTGCTGTTAGACAGCAGTTACTTCCTCTTGTTATATAACCTGTTTATGCCGGATGTCCACCAGGCAAGCTTGCTTTTTTCTTGAGGATCTTGCTTAGGTCCTATCAGGAATGACTGAGTCAATACAATTGTATAGATGTTTATACAGTGCATTGGTGTATATCCCATTATAGGTCTTCTTGCCATCAGTGGGGACAGGAACTTTGAAGCTATTAATGCCTTCTCATAAGAGGCTGTAGTTGGCTTTGGAGAATTTTTTTTACCCTAATTTGTCCAGGGACAGGGGTGTCTGATGCTATTGTTACTTTAATTCTGCCATGTTGGTGAGTACAAAAACTACAATGGTTGGGCCACTTGCAGGGGGTGCCAACTATCTGCTCCAGGGCATTTGAGCTAATGAAGTCCAAGAACCTTTGGGTGAGTGTGTTTGTACACGTATAATTTACCCAATCTATGAACATGTAGTTAGTCACCCATAACCACAGTGTGTGTGCTTGTATTTTGAGAGACTCAAGTCAATCCATGTAGGCATTGTGGATATTATGGTTCATGGAGGGGGATCTGTAGCTGACGATAACTTGGAGAGGGGTCTTTCCTATTGTTGTTTGCACATTAAGTAACTACGGAATCATTCTGTTTAACCAATATGGAGATGTATTTATCTTTGAATATTGATACTTCTCCTTTAATTTTCATGTATTCATTTTGTGGTCTGAACATGCATTATATTCTGGTATGGCCGGGGTGCTGTCCGCGGCCTTGAACCAGGTCTCTGTGACTGTACAGATGTCCACATCTTTCAAGGTGAGGAGTGCTTCCAGTAAGTGCAGTTTCAGATTTAGACTCCTAGCATTTAGCAGCATAACCTTAAGGTTGTTTTTTGAGGATATCTTTATGTTGGGAATTTTGTTTGTGTGACATTGCTTAAAAAAAGGCACTGTGGGGGAGGCAAGAGCCTTAGCCAGGCTGACAGGTAGTGGATCCCCTTAGAATGACACCAGACACTAAGCCAGTTGTTGAAGTCATTTTTTGTCTGCATTGAGGCATCATCCTAGGTGAATGTAGAATGCTGCTTAAGGCTAGGGACATACCTGCCTGGGACACTTAATCAGAGAGCTCAATCATGTCTCTCTTCATATAGTCCTGTGAGGTACGTCTCAAGTCTTTCACACCAACACGGACTATGACAAGGTCATAACAGTTATCAAAACCAAAAACCTAATAAATCCAAAAGGTGTACACAGAGTTGGAGTACCAAACAGCTTTAATCCTGGTACCTCGGCATTTCTCCTTCAAGGGATATCAACATATCAAATTCTAAAGCTGGCCTAAATAATACACTAAATAATTAAACAATTGTGTTTCAAAATTTGTCTATGCATCCCACTTTTAAAGTGACAAGTGCACATTATACATAAAAAGAGCTTGTGTACTTTAAAAACAAGTTCAGCAAAAGATTACTAGCCTAGAGCGCTCACTAAAACAACAAATCTCTGTCCCCTCTTTTATCACAAAATTTGGTGACAGTAAACAAAAACTGAATAAAGTGGAAGCTGAAATGATCAGCAGAAAGAAGAAAAAAGTAGAAAAGGACATAAATGACTTTGCCAGTGGTTCTTTGTATTCAGTTTGCCATTTCCCTCATAAGGGGCATGTGTGATGTGGCAGGTCCTGGCATCTAACAGACAGCTGACCGTGACCTTTTCCTTATCCAGCCTGGTGAGTGGGGACATCTGTGTCTCACACAATGGAGTCACCTATGACTAAAACTTTTTATTTTTATTTTTTTTTTTTTGCCTTAGGGGCATGTTTGAGATAGTGGTGCATGCATTTGTATGCGTACTTTGATTTGCTGGGAATGTATTAAGTGAAATGAAGTGTGTTTATGTTTAGGAGGGCCCTGATCTTTAGGTAGGCTTCTAGTGAGAACCTCTGCGTATGTAGGTTTAGGTGTTGTATACATGGATGGTGCAGGAGGTGAAGTGAGAGAGCCTAGATTCTAGATTCTTAATTTAGATGCATCTCACATATTGAATTTGTGTGAATTGAGAGAAGTGGGTTGTCAGTGTACATGAGGCAATTGCTGCATTGCCTCAAGATGCCCATGTTGATCAGGTTGGCTGGAGAAATGGTGGGAAATTGTCCATTCATGATGCTAGGTGAAGTACTGCAGTCAGTAACAGGGAAGAGACTAGAAGGACCAGGTATGGCTAAGGGACAAGAAGAAGTTCTAAACTGCGAGGGGCTTAATGGGTAAGACTTGTGGAGGGACTTCAGAGGCTCAGCTGAGGGTCTAACCGGGCAGTGAAGTACAATAGTGAGAAACCTGTGATGGAGCACAAGGAGTTTACTAAGGGAAAATTATCTGTCTACAAGTTTGCCTCTGTAACTATCAATGGTATCCTTCACTGTGTGGTAATGCGCAGTTGTAAGGGTGGTGAGCACCATGCAAACCCATACTAATGCAGGCAGCAAGCAGCAATGAAATTAAGCTAATGTCAAACACACACAAAAAGTAGTAGCACACTACACTGGACCCTGGGCCAACAATCACCACTCAGGTCCTTAGCTACAATCTACTCTCATTAGGGTTTAGTTTAGGGGGAGGCCTTCTTTTGTGGAGGAAAGCTGAATTAGTGTTCAGAAACTGTAAAAACAGACTGGGTCCAGCAAATCTGAACCAAATCTATGCTAGGCTAAAGGGGCAGAAAACAGCAAAAATACAGTTCAAAAATAACACCACACAGTAAAATACAATGAAAGAAGTGCAGATCAAGTAAAAAGTAATACTTATTTTTTAGTAGCAGGCAGTGGATGCTTCAGGTAACATAGGGGATTGCTTGTTGCTAGCCTATGTGCAGCACTGGTAAACATGTTAAGTTTTTGTTCTCTGGAGTAATCAAAAACAAAATTCATGTATATTATCTAGATAATCCCTTATTTTCTACTTAGCATTCTGCAATTGTTTCTCATCTTGTTCTGTAAGATTCCCCCTGTTCTGCTATACTTTAACCTTTGTCAGTCCCTCTAAATAATTCTTGTTACTTCTTAACCATATATTTCTCTCTTATTTGCACCCTATATTTAAACTCCACTTTAATTTTATCCCACTCCCTAGCTATATTTTCAGAAGACATTTCTATCTTCCCTAATTATTTCCACTACCCATTTCTTAAATTCCTCAGTTTTTAACAGGTGGGAAAGTGCCAATGTCTCATTTTTATTTCATTACCCTGCATTTTTATTTGCTATTGGCCCCGTGATATGAAGTAGTTACTGGGTGCATATCAAAACTTTCAATTAAATGCACATGTGCCTGTGAAACAGAAGTTCTGTGTAGCCTAGCTCAGTTTTTGTACCTTGGGGAATAATATGTAAATTTACTCCGGAATTCTACTACTGAATTCACATATTCCGTGCTAAATATTTTCATAAATTTCTTCAAAAAACACCCTCTTTTGTTGTATTTTACCTTCTGGACCCCCAGGTACATCCTCAGTGCTGCAGTTCAAATTTCAGCCCTACCCTAAAGTATTATTTCCTGCTGAAAGCTGATTATATCTCCCAGAATTTTTTTAAGCTCCATCATAGCAGTTTTAGGTGGAATATAAATGCATGCCGTTGCAATCCTCCTCCCTTGCCAGTAGCCCCTTCTACAAATATACCATTTTCTCTTTTTTTTCCTCTTCTATCCCTACTGGAGCTCCTGCTGCAATTAATATAAGTACTCCCCTTTTCCTTTGTCCCAGATATTCCACTGAATAACCATCCTGAAGTCATGTATCAAGTTCACATGCTCAGTTCTTTCCAGATGTGTCTCCTGTAGCATAGCTTTTTGCACTCTAGATTTTTTAATAGTTCACTACTTTTTTGTATATATGTGAGACCGTTTATATTTAAAGATAATGTAGAAAGTGTTGTCATTATATTAAGAAGCCTTTATTCCCTCCCATTCTGTAACAGCTTTTTTTAAAATGTCTAGTTCAAGCTTTTGTGATGCATGCGTACACTAATGTTTGGCAGGTTGATCTTTTATACAGTTTTTGTCATATCCATTTGAACCTGTGTCCCATCTTACAAAACTTTTTGTTTTAGTGAAAACTTTCAAACAAACAAAAAAACACACAGAGCACCCCTAAACCTATTTGCATACTGCTAACACACAAAAAATATACATCTTCAAATATTGAAGTTGAACTCTCCTAATTGGAGCAATTGTCCCAGATTGATAGACATGGATTAACCTATAAGAAAGGTTATCCATGCTAAGACACATGGTACAACCTGTGCTTCTAAGTGCTGTCTGTTTTTGTCTTTATTCCTCTCCTAGCTTAGAAAAACACTTGAATTCTTTCAGAAAACATCATCTCTTAGCCATCGAAAGAAAGAAGTATTCTGTTTTTATTGTCCATTATCAGATTGTCTCCATAAATGCTGCGGTAACATTGTCGCCTCATAGCAAGACGTTGTCCAATTCGATTCTCAGCTAGAGCGTCTTCTGTGTGGAGGCATACGTGAATGGGGTGTGCCTTCGTTGAAGGTTGTGCATCAGGGCTGGTAACCCAGTACGTAAAAATCCACTACCAATCATTAGCAGACCGGAGTTCCACTGTGGCAACCCCTAACCGGAAAAAAGCTGAAAGACACAAACAAATCAGATTGTCTCCATAGCGACATGAGTACCAGATACACAGTTGCCTCTACAAGCACTTATCTGTTTTCTAGAGGAAACCTTTTTATTATATTCAGTGATGTTCTTCGTGTTTCACTGTTGCAGTCATTACATTTGGGTAATCCTGCTGGCAGGATGCCCTCAGCCGGCCTGAATTCCAAAGTCTTGAGTCCTGCGTCGGCTGCTGTCGCCCCTTCCCTAACATCAGGTCGTCAGGGGTATAAAAAAAGCCGACGCCATTCTCTTCAGTCTTTCTTGCCATGCGGTGCCCAAAGCAGAAGCAGTTCGCAAGTGCTGGTCGGCCGACTCCTGAGATTTTCATATTAGAGTTCCCTGTTGGGGAAACTTTTTTCTTGCTCCAGACCAATGTCAGAAAAAGTTAATAATTGTATTTCTTGTGGGAAGCAAATACCTAATAAGGATTTTCATTCTTACTGTATTCCTTGCCTAGGCCCTGATCACAACGTTTCTGGTTGTCGGTTTTGTGCTAGATTTAACAAACGCGCTATTAAGCGTCTGTATGATTTTGCTTTAAACTATTTTGGACACTGGTTTAATTATCCAGAAATGTCGTCGGATAGCCATCCGACTAGCAGAGTTCACAAAAAACGCAAAGAAAAGGAAAGAGATAGACAACCGAGGCCCAAAACCGACGACGAAGCTTCTCCTAAGCCAGTCGCCGGTTCGCCGGTCCTCAGTGAGGCGCTTTCGCAGCCCCTGATGCCCACTACTTTAGAGTCGCAGGCCACTACCGACTCCCATGTGGAGTCGGCCATGCCACTGGAAACTCAAGGTATTGGAGCCTCGGATATTATCCCTTCAGATGGGTCCAGAGCCGCTGAGCAGGCACCGGCTTCTGAGGGTGTATTCAGACCTAAACATCTTTACATCAAACCAGCTTCAGCTTAAAAGGCAAAGACTAAAGCACCTTCCAAAGCAAAGAAACAAACTCAAGAGCCACGTGGTCAGGCCTCTGTGACCAAAAACAGATGCTCAAAATGGCCGAAGACTTGATCAGGGGTTCCCATCCCCCTCCTGATAAGATGCCTAGGCAAGAGACTGACTATGAATCTTCAGATCAGGTTTCCATTTCTTCTGATCCCTCTTCTGATCAGGAATATTCTCTTCTCCCCATGAGGATTGTGATGCTGAAGAATCTATACCTTCAGCTCCTCCTCCAGAGGGCTATTCCTTTGGGGAAACCTTACTTACCATGAGGGAGCATTTCCACTGGGAGAGCCAAGATTTTTCAGAATCTAAAAAGAGGCTCAAGGATTTCCTTTTACTAACTCAACACAAGCCACTAGCCATCCCACCTGTGTTAGACATTGTAGTTGATGTGTTTTCGGAGTCTAGCCTTACCCCTGACTCCTTACCTCCAGCTCCTGTTAAGCCTGACAGATATTACAGGGTTCCTAACTCTCATAAATTCCTTTTTAAAAACCCTGCTGCAGACCCAGAAACTATTTCTCAGGGTCCCAAAGGAGTTAAGGCTTCTGCTGCAAAAAACCCTACCCCCTCTGACAAAGATTCTAGGGCACTGGATAGATGGGGAAAAAGGTTTACACATCTGCTACCTTGGTGATAAAGGCCTTAAACTGCCAGTTTCATATGCTCAAATATCAGCAACATGTTATGGCATTGCTTAAACAGAAAATGTTGTTAAACTGTGAATGTGCAGAAAACAAGGAAATGCAGGTTTTATTGCATGCAGCTGAACAAGCTGGAAAGCATATTTTGCAATGTGGTTTTGATTCTTTAGAAGCCTCCTGCAGGGCCGCTGTTACAGGTTCTGTAATTAGGAGGCATGCTTGGTTAAAGGAACAAAATCTGCCTGATCATGTTAAAGTTAAATTATTAGATGCACCTTTACCGCATTATACTTTATTTGGTGTTAAGGCAGAAGAGGTGTTAAGGAAAATGGAGGACAAGGCTAAATCTATGCAAACGGTCAAAGATGTTTTACAAGTACAGCCGCCTAGGTTTAGTAGACACTGGCCAACAAAGAATTGGTCCTTTCCTTTGTTAGACAGACCTCAAAGGGGCAGAACCAGACACCCTAGAGGCAGATCCCAGGTGCAAGGTTCATACCGCTCAAAGCAATGGGGGGGCTTCTACCTCCAAAGTTGGAGAAGACAAATCACAAGCATACAGGAAACAGTCCCAATGACTTCCCCCTGCCTGCACCAAGCACGTATCTCCTGGCAGCACCCTTAGGGGGAAAATTAGCACTTTTTTCTCAAAATTGGCACATTATAACCCAGGACAAGTGGGTCCTAAATATCGTGTCACAAGGCTACAAGTTCCATTTCCATACCCTGCCAAAGGCAAACGGCTGGCCAGATTTGCGAAAAAAATCAATGGGCAGAGGCACAAAAACAAGTCTTATCCCTCATGGACATGGGGGCCATTCAACTAGTACCAGAGCAAGAGCAGGGACAAGGATTTTACTCAAGACTGTTCTTGGTACCCAGAAAGGACAAGGCTTGGAGGCCAATACTGGACCTATCTATTTTGAACACATTCCTGGATATACCAAAATTCAAGATGTTGACTTTGCAGCAGCTTCTGCCCATGCTGGGCAAGAACACTTGGCTTGTGACTTTAGACCTAAAAGAGGCATACCTGCATGTCCCAATCAGACAAATATGCAGAAGATACCTCGGATTCAAGGCTGGCTCAATGCATTACCAATTCTCTGCACTGCCCTTTGGCTTATCTACTGCGCCCAGGATCTTTACATAGTGCCTGGCACCACTAATTGCATTCTGCAGACAAAGAGGAATACATATATATCCTTACTTGGATGACTGTCTAATTCAAGCAGAGAACAAGGACATTCTTCTACAGCATCTGGCGTTTGTGAAGAGACTTCTAACATGCCTAGGGTACACAGTCAACGAAAATAAATCAAAACTTGTACCCTCTCAAGAGATAATATTCCTGGGTGCAAGCTTAAATACAACTGCCCAGATGGTTTATCTCATGCCAGACAAACAAAGGCAACTGACTACCTATTTCAAAATGTTGGCAACAAAGGCCCAGTTATCTGCAAGAAAAATTCTGCAGGCTTTGGGCTTCATGGCATCCTGCATCCTACTAATTCCATATGCAAGACTGCATATGAGGAAACTTCAATGGTACCTAAAAAGTGTTTGGACTCAACATTGCCACAGCCTGAAAACTATGATTACTCTCATTCCCTGCCTGCAACAGGAGTTTCTTTGGTGGGTAAAGGCTTGTCACTAAAACAAGGGACAGCCATTCAGATTACCCCCAGCCAGGCAAACACTAACAACGGAGGCATCAGATTATGCTTGGGGGAGGTCCACATGGCATGAAGATGCATTCAGGGCACATGGACCTCAAACCAAATGCATCTACATATCAATCAAAAAGAGATGCTGGCAGTTCAAAATGCCCTGACAGCCTTCAAGGACCTACTTCATCCAGGGCAACTACTGATAAGGACAGACAACACCACGATCATGTGGTATATAAACAAGCAGGGGGACACATATTCTTACCCCCTTTGCAGACTAGTCATGACTTTGTGGGACACAGCACTTACTTACCAAGTACATCTGCAGGCACAATTCCTGCCAGGAAGGAAAAATACTCTGGCAGACGAACTAAGCAGAAACCTCATGGATCCCCACGAGTGGCACCTGGATCCACAAGTCTTCAGCATGATAACAAGGAAATGGGGATGCCCGGACATAGATCTCTTTGCCTCCCCTCACAACTACCAACTAAAAAGATTCTGCACAAGGATTTATCACAGACAAGCATGGAAAGTGGACGCCCTATCTTTCAGCTGGACAAACCTATCAGTATATGCATTTCCCCCTCTACCTCTCCTCCCCAAGGTACTCCTAAAGGTCAGACAGAAGAAGCCAAAGATGATACTGATTGCCCCAGACTGGCCCCGCCAGTACTGGTATCCAATACTAAGGAGCTTGTCTGAATGCCCAGCTTGGATTACCTCAGATATGTCATCTACTGTCCCAGCAAAACAGTCCGATCCTGCACAGCCAACTCAGAACTTTAAACCTCACAGCATGGCAAATAATGTAGTCATACAAAACACACCTCTCAGTAAAACTGTGATGGATGTCATTTTGGAAGCCAGAAGGCCTAGTACTAGAAAATCTTATGTTGGAAAATGGTAGAGATTCTGCGCTTGGAACCAGGCACAAGGAACTGATACAGCTGTGCCAAATATTCCTCAAATTTTGCAATACTTAACTGAGATGCTGGACAAAGGCCTATCTTTTTCATCTATTAAAATTCATGCCTCTGCCATTTTGGCTCATTACAGTGTAGAGCCACTAATTTTTTCTCATCCCTTATTAAAGCAGTACCTCAGAGGAGCCAAAAAATTAAGACCTCCAAGGAGATCACCAATGCCTGCATGGGACCTCAACTATGTCTTGGAAAAACTCACCCTGCCTCCTTTTAAGCCAGTTGCTACTGCTGATGTAAAGTTTTTATCTTGGAAAACGGCTCTGCTCCTAGCAATAACTTCTGCAAGACGAGTTTCAGAGCTACAGACACTCATGGCTGTGGAACCTTTTATCATTTTTTATCCAGACAGGTTCTCTCTGAGGACAAACCCAACATTTATGCCTAAGGTGGTGTCCAGTGTGGCTCTCAACCAAACTATTCACCTGCCAACCTTTTATCCAAATCCACAGAACAAGGGGGAGAGAATTCTGCATTCTTTGGACGTACACAGCTTAGATTCTACTTGGACAGAACCAAAGTCTTCAGAAAGTCAGAGCAATTACTAGTGACATATGCTGCAGGATCGCAAGGAAAGGCTATCTCAAAGTGCATAGGCCACTGCATTAGTTTCTGCTATGTTCACCATGGCAAGCCAGTGCCTAAGGGCATTAGGCCACACTCAACCAGAGCTGCAACCACTTCAGCAGCTTTTCTCAGGGGGAGTACCTACCAAGGACATTTTAGATGCTGCTACTTGGAGTTCAGTGTACACCTTTACAAAGCACTATCATCTGCCATTCTACTCTAAATCCAGGGCAGGCTTTGCCACAGCAGTTCTGCAGAGCCTCATAGCTGCTCCTAATGCTGTTTAGCTCCAGCCTCCCAACCTTAGCTTTGGGACTCTATCCAAATATAATAACTGCAGCAGTGAAGCACGAAGAACATAGTACAGTTGTGTACACTTACCATAAATGTAGATATTCGAGTGTTTTCACTGTTGCAGTCCAGGTTACCCACCATCCCCCTTTTCTTCTGATGGAGCCTATCTTTCCTTCTCTGATTTCTACAACCTATGCAGTGTATTTGCTTATAGATGAAGGTCAATTTTATATTGGTGCATGTAATTATTTATATAGATATATATATATATATATATATATATATATATATATATATATATATATATATATATGTATATATATATATATGTATATATATATATATATATATGTATATGTATATATATATATATGTATATATATATATATATATATATGTATATGTGTATATATATATATATGTATATATATATATATATATATATATATATATATATATATATATATATATGTATATATATATATATATATATATATATATATATATATATATATATATATATATATGTATGTATATATATATATATATATATATATATATATATATATATATATATATATATGTATGTGTATATATATATATATATATATATATATATATATATATATATATATATATATATATTTATATAAATTTTTGCAACCCTTTTGGGGGGCACCTGACATCTGGGGCAAAAAAAACTAAAGAGAATGGCATCAGCTGCTTCTTTTATACCCCTGACGACCTGACGTCAGGGAAGGGGGCGATAGCAGCCGATGCAGGACCCAAGACTTTGGAATTCAGGCCGGCTGAGCGCAACCTGCCAGCAGGATTACCCAAATGTAATGACTGCAACAGTGAATACACTTGAACATCTACATTTATGTTAAGTGTACACAACTGTACTTTCTTTTATATTTATTTGCTTTCCCTTAAAACTTGTTACTAGATTAAGCCAATGGCTGTAACCCAGTTATGCAAGAGGAAGATAAAAACATCAGTTATTCTTGTATCATGCACTTTTGACCAGACTTTTTTTTATATTCTCCCAAAAGTGTATAAAACAACTGAATAATCCAAACTGTGAGACAACACACTGTCTCTGCTATACTTACAGTACAAGTGAACCGGACCCGGGCAAGAGAAAAATATTTTAATGCAAACACATACGACAAAACAAACGGTTTAGCACTTTCATCTGTAACCTACAGACTTCCTGAGTCTGTAGGTTACAGATGAAAGCGCTAAACCGTTTGTTTTGTCGTATGTGTTTGCATTAAAATATTTTTCTCTTGCCCGGTTCCGGTTCACTTGTACTGTAAGCATAGCAGAGACAGTGTGATGTCCTTCAAGGATGCATCTGCAGTCCTAACAAATGGGTTGTCCTGCCTCAGGCAGCCCTTCGGTCGGCCAGATTCCAAAGTCTGGGTCTGGCCTCGGCTGATGTCGCACTTCACCCGACGTCATAGCTGCTGTTAATTGGGTATAAAGGCATCAGCCGACGCCATTTTCCTCAGTCTTTCTTGCCGCGTGGCGCCCGAAGCAGAAGCTGTTCGCAAGTGCCGGTCGGTCAGAACCAGAGATTACTACTACCGAAGACTTCTAAAAAGCTAAGTACCCCGTTGGGGACTCTTTCTTGCCTCAGCCGATGTCAGAAAAAGTGAATAACTGTTTAACTTGTGGGAAACAAATACCTCATAAGGATTTCCACTCTTACTGCCTTCCTTGCTTAGGCCCAGACCACGACGTAGCAGCTTGTCTAGCCTGTGCTTCCTTCAACCGACGGACACTTAGACGTCGGTCGGAGTTTGCAGAGGAGTTTTGCCCGCTTTTGCTTACAACATGCCGCCGGAGACTCCGACTTCACAATTAGCTAAAAGCGTAAGGAAAGGACCGACACTCGCGTCCGCGGTTTCGGCGAAACCGGTTAAACCGCGAGTGTCTCGGTTTCGGCTGAAACTGAGTCCTCGGTTCTTCCTTCGGCCGAAAGCATGCCTCCTACCGAGGCCTCATCCAGCATGGCTGAATCTGCTACTGAATTTCCACCTGCTCTTGCAGGTCCTCAGGATTTATCAGATACTATTCCCTTAGACATATCTACTCCTGCACGTGGAGCTGCTAGGCCACCTGCATCCATGTCAATTAAGGCTTTTTCTAGGGCTAAAGCAGCTAAATCTTCTAAGGCCGTGCCTGCTAAAACCCCCTCACACAGGCCTAGCTCTAGTACTCAAGTGTTTAGCCTGGCAGAGGATCTCATTTCTTTGATCAGGGGATCCCAACCTCACCCTGACAGGGCCTCTCAACCCCCTCCAGAGAAGAGGCCTAGAGCAGAGTCCCCTGAGCCAGTTTCAACAGATTATTCCTCTGATGATTCAGAAAACTCAAATCCTCCAGAAGGCCCTTATTCCCCATATGAGGACTCTGACGCAGAAGACTCCATTCCTTCTGCCTCTCCTCCTGAGGAATTTTCTTTTGGGGAAACCTTGCATGCTATGAGAGAACAATTTCAATGGCAGGGCCAGGATTTTTCAGATTCTAGGAAAAGGCTTAGGACCTTTTTACATTTGCCACAGCATAGGCCTTTAGCCATTCCTCCAGTACTTACAGTTGTGGATGATGCATTTAATGATGCTTGTACTGCCCCTGACTCTCTTCCCCTGGCCCCTGCTAAGCCCGACAGATACTACAGGGTTCTGGACACACATTATCACTTGTATAAGGCTCCTATTGCAGATCCTGAAACTATTTCACAGGGCCCCAAAGCTGTAGCAGCTGCCTCTGCCAAAAAAACCCTCCCCTCTGAGAGAGAATCTAGGGCTTTAGAGAGATGGGGTAAAAAAGTTTATACTTCTGCTACTCTTTCGGCTAGGGCCTTAAATTGTCAGTTCCACATGATTCAGTATCAGGAATTTTTGTTAGATCAGATAACTAAAAAACTGTCCTCTCCTGAACCTTTAGACCGTAAGTCCCTTCAGGATTTGGTACATAACACTCAGCAGGTCAGTAATCATTCCTTAAAATGCGGCTATGATGCACTGGAGGCTTCCTTCAGATCAGCTATGACTGGTACAGTGATCAGAAGGCATGCATGGTTAAAAGAGCAATCCTTACCAGACCACGTAAAGTCAAAGCTCCTAGATGCTCCCATGGAAAAACACAGTTTGTTTGGCTCCCCTGCACAGCAAGTGTTAAAGAAGGTGGAAGAAAAAGCAAAATCTGTCCAAACAGTCAAGGATTTCTTACAGGTCCAGCCTCCGATGTTTAGTAGGAATTGGCCTTCTAAGAATTGGTCCTTTCCAGACACCACCAGAGCACAGAGAGGCAGAAATAGGCGCCCAAGAGGCAGAGGCCAATCCAGAGGTGCCTACAGGGGACGTCAGTGGCAGCCTAACAACCAGAGAAGTACTGCCACAGATCCAGCCACTACCACTTCCACAGGACAATCACAGTGACTTGGCTCTGATACCGCCTACCAGGGAACAACTAGAAGCACCCTTAGGCGGAAAGCTAGCCTTATTTTCAGTAAACTGGCATTACATTACAGGAGACAAATGGATTTTACAGACAATAGACAAAGGTTACAGGTTTCACTTCCATACTCTACCAAGGAAGAGAGGAATGCCAAACCTACCACCAAACCAAAAGACAAACGCTCTAGAACAAATAGATCACTTATTAAGGATGAGAGCTATAGAAAAGGTGCCGTCTATGGAACAAGGGCAAGGATTTTACTCCAGACTTTTCCTGGTACCAAGAAAGGAAAACCAATGGAGACCTATTCTCGACCTGTCCGCTCTGAACACATATCTCATTGTTCCAAAATTCAAGATGCTGACCCTACAGCAACTTCTTCCCATGCTGGGCAAGGAGTCTTGGCTGGTAACTCTAGATCTCAAGGAGGCATACCTGCACGTCCCCATACGACCAAATTGCAGAAGATACCTCAGATTTCTTGCAGGATCAGAGCATTATCAATTCTCAGCATTGCCTTTTGGCTTATCTACTGCAACCAGAGTATTCACGAAATGCCTGGCATCAGTAATTGCTCATTGCAGGCTTCAGGGAATTCAAATTTATCCATACCTGGATGACTGCCTGTTACAAGCGGACAACAAAAACAAATTAACAAAATATTTGAGAAAGGTTATTCACCTATTGCAAGCCCTGGGATACACAGTCAACATAAAAAAGTCAAGGCTGATACCATCCCAAAGGATAACTTTCTTGGGTGCAGAACTGGACACATCAAACCAAATGGCATTCCTCACAGCAGAAAAGCAAAAGCAACTACCACTCTATTTCATGGCATTAACAACGCAGAACCAGCTCACAGCAAGGAAAGTCCTGCAAGCCCTGGGTTACATGGCATCCTGCATAATATTGATTCCACATGCCAGACTACATATGAGGAAGTTGCAATGGTACCTAAGGAATTTATGGTCTCAGCACAAGCACAGCCTAGAAGCTCAAATTCCAATAATTCCATGCCTGAAGCAAGAATTCCACTGGTGGGCTCAGGCCTGTCAATTGAACAAAGGACTGCCGTTCCACAGCCCTCACCCAAGCTAGACTATCACCACGGACGCCTCAGACCTCGGTTGGGGGGCACACATGGTGGACAAGTGCATACAAGGCTTATGGACACAAGACCAGCTGAACCTACACATAAATCAAAAAGAGATGCTGGCAGTAAAGCAGGCAATTCAGACATTCAAACCGTTTCTTCAACAGGGTCATTTGCTGATAAGGACGGACAACACCACAGTAATGTGGTATATCAACAAACAGGGAGGCACACACTCATATCCTCTATGCCGGATGGCAATGGACCTCTGGAATGTGGCCCTGAACCTCAACATTCAGCTCCGGGCCATATTTGTGCCAGGAAAAGAAAATATACTAGCAGACATCTTAAGCAGAACTACCACGGATGCCCAAGAATGGATGCTGCATCCAGACATCTTCAAATCCATTACAAAGAAATGGGGACTACCAGAAATAGACCTGTTTGCATCCCCACACAACCACCAATTGAAAAAATTCTGCACAAGGACATACCACCCACTTGCTTGGAAGGTGGACTCCCTATCCTTCAGTTGGGAAAACCTGACAGCATATGCATTCCCACCTCTTCCTTTGATGCACAAAGTGCTTCTGAAGATCAAAGAAGATCACCCAAGGATCATCCTGATAGCTCCAGACTGGCCGAGGCAGCATTGGTACCCACTACTGAGGAGTATGTCTCGGGAACACGCATGGCCTCTACCCCTAGTACCTTTACTGCTCGCACAGAACAACTTCAAAATTCTGCATCCCAACTTGAAAACACTGCAACTAGCTGCTTGGAACATTACATAAAACAAAATAACCCAGATTTATCTCAAAGGGTTAAAGACATTATCCTGGAGGCTCGCAGACCCTCAACAAGGAAAACTTATTCAGCAAAATGGAAAAGATACCTCATTTGGAGTGCAGCAAAATGAGAAAATGTATCATTGGCAAACATAGCTAACATCCTGGAATATTTAGCAGAACTTTTCCACAATGGCCTGTCTTACTCCTCCATTAAGATTCATGCATCAGCAATTTCAGCAGAATACAACATGGATCCTCCAGTCTTCTCACATCCTCTGCTCAGGTAGTTTCTCAGAGGAATTAAAAATGTAAAGCCGCCAAGGAAGCCACCCTTGCCTACATGGGACCTGAACTTTGTGTTAGAAAAGTTAACTCTTCCCCCTTTTGAACCAGCAGCAACAGCAGAATTACAGTTCTTATCTTGGAAAACTGCTTTCCTGCTTGCAATCACTTCAGCAAGAAGAGTTTCTGAATTGCAGGCATTAATGGCAGTACAGCCCTTCCTTATCTTCCATCAGGATAGTGTGTCCATGAGAACTAATCCTACTTTTATGCCAACGGTGGTCTCCAGGGTATCATTAAACCAAGCAATCCACCTACCAACATTCTTCCCCAACCCACAGAACAGGGGGGAAAGACTACTGCATACCTTGGATGTGCACAGGCAATTGCGCTACTACCTGGACAGAACCAAGAACAATAGAAAAACTGACCAGCTTCTGGTAGCATATGCAACAGGAATGGAAGGAAAAGCAATTTCAAAACAGACAATCTCAAAATGGATAGGAAATTGCATTAGATTTTGTTACTCTTTTCATGGAAAGACAACTCCAGAAAACATCAGACCTCACTCCACAAGGGCTACAGCCACTACTACAGCTTTTTTACGAGGAGTGGCTACCAAAGACATTTTAGAGGCTGCTACTTGGAGCTCCGTGCATACATTTGCCAAGCATTATAATCTACCTTTATACTCCAGATCCCGAGCAGGTTTTGCCACTGCTGTTTGGCAAGGGATCTTAACTACACCATAATCATCTTAGTGCCTCCTCCCCCAGTTTGGCTATGGTATTCTACCCATTTGTTAAGACTGCAGATGCATCCTTGAAGGACATAGTATAGTTTTGTACCTACCATAAATGTAGATGTCCGAGAGGTATGCATCTGCAGTCAGGATTACCCTCCCTCCTTCCCCTCTGTGGTACTCCTAGGGTATTTGCCCATCTTGTAGCTAGCTGGGGGAATCTATTATGGTGTATTTGTTTGTATATATATATATATATATATATATATATATATACCTGTTTCTTTTTATTTGCTCTCTACTGTTTGGAATCATTTGCATTTATCCAAATTTAGCCTTCCTAGAGGGCACCTAGCATCTGGGGCAAGAAACACTGAGGAAAATGGCGTTGGCTGATGCCTTTATACCCAATTAACAGCAGCTATGACGTCGGGTGAAGTGCGACATCAGCCGAGGCCAGACCCAGACTTTGGAATCTGGCCGACCGAAGGGCTGCCTGAGGCAGGACAACCCATTTGTTAGGACTGCAGATGCATACCTCTCGGACATCTACATTTATGGTAGGTACAAAACTGTACTTTCTCTCACAGTTCGGATTATTCACTTTTTTTTATATTGCAGTTTCTACATTTCTTAAAACTTGAGCAAGGAGAAAGAAGGAAGGAAAAAACAGAGGGACATATTTACTTTAGTATCCCTATTACAGTCAAAAATAACTGAGAAAGCTTTACTTTATTGTATGCAGGTTATGTCATGCATTATAAAATAATACTGTTATGAACATTTTTTTACTTAGTTAACTTTTTCCTTCTCCCCCTCCCCAGTGTTCTTCCAAACATTAATGACGTGAAGTAGGGCATATGCTTTGGAGTCCCCTACAAGTTTAACAAAATCAAAAAAGTCCAATAGTTCCAGGTTTTCTTGTTCTGTCATGTTTCACAAATATAATTAATGCTTTGTAATCCCACATATATTTGTCAATTTCTGAGTTGCTGTTTTTTTTCCTATTGATCTCCATCTCCCATGACCATTTCCTGCTTCATTTCCAACTTACTCTGGGTTCTTTACTATTAAAGGTCTAGATTGCTTTCTCGTGGCCAGGTGTTGGAGCATACACACAATCCGCCTTTTCAGTTATCAACTCCTGCTGTGGAATAACAGTTGAGTTCCTTATTTGCACTTTCATAAAATTAATACAGTCCGTTCCTTCCAGCTTCTGTGGTACAGTAGTAAATATTAGGATGTTCTTCGTTTTCCATTGCTGCAGTCCTTACTATTGGGTATAGTCCGCGTCCAGTCGGCCCGAATACCAGAGTATAAGGCTGACGTCGGTCAGGGCGCATTAGACTGACGTCAGTACGTCAGGGTACTAATGCGCATGACCGACGTCATATCCTCAGTCTTTTTTGCCGCATGGTCCGATGCAGAAGCAGTTTTGTGAGTGCAGGTTGGCGTTCTGAAATATTTCCGAAACCGGAGTTTCAGACCGAAACAGAGTTGGCTAAGTACCCCGTTGGGGAACATTTTGGTTTTTCTTGCCTCAGTATTTTACGGATGTCAGAAAAAGTGAATAACTGTATTTCTTGTGGGAAACAGATACCTCATAGGGATTACCATACCTTGTGTATACCTTGTTTAGGGCCTGAGCACGTCGTTGTTGGTTGCCGCTCTTGTGCTAGGTTTAACAAACGCACTATTAAGAGGAGGTTAGACTGTGCCAGGTTAGTGTTTGGGAAGCGTTGCAATTATAAAATGCCGTCGGATGCTCCGGCCCGCTTCGTCAAGAAGCGCAAGGACAAAACAGTGAAGCCTAGGGTTGATGAACCGGCAGTCCCGGACGTCGGTTCTTTAGAAGGCTCAGTGGAGCCAGAGGTTTTGCCAGGAGTTTCCATGGAGTCTCAGGCAGAAACTTTACTGTTACAGGATGTGCCTTCTCAGGAGGTAGGCCAGGCTGAGGGGCTTCTCAGGTAACTGTTCTTCCCTCTCTTCCCAAGGTAGTTAGATCCTCTCCTTCTGTTGCCAAAACTTCTTTGAGAGGTAGGCCTAGTTCAGCTTCAGTGGGGGCTTCTCCTAGCATTTCGGGTTCTGTACCTAAGAAACATATGCTTAAAATGGCAGAAGATTTGATTACTATGATTAGAGGTTCTATGCCCCGCCTGATAAGAGGCCTAGGGTGGAACCGAGTTTGATAGTTTTGAACAGTGTTCAGAGGCTTCAGAGTCTTCTGGAAGACTTGCAGGAGTATCCTACTTATTCTGATTCTGATGTGGATGATTCCACTCCTACAGCTTCTCCTCCTGAGGATTTCTCATTTTCAGAGACTCTGCATTCCATGAGGGAGCACTTTAAATGGGAAGGCCAGGATTACTCTGATTCCAGGAAAAGGCTTAGGGAATTCTTGTTTTACCCCAGCATAGGCCCTTAGCTATTCCTCCTGTGTTGAATGTGGTGGAAGATGTTTTTGCAGAGGCTTCCCTGAATCCTGACTCTTTGCCTCCTGCTCCTGTTAAACCTGATAGGTATTATAGGGTGCCCGAAGCTCATAAGTATTTGTTTAAGAGTCCTAGGGCGGACCCAGAAACTATTTCTCAAGGGCCTAAAGGTGTTAAGGCTTCTGTGGCTAAAAATCCTGTTCCCACTGATAAAGAGGCAAGGGCCTTGGATAGGTGGGGAAAGAAAGTGTATACTTCTTCCACTCTAGCCATGAGAGCGTTGAATTGTCAGTTTCACATGCTAAAATATCAGAATTATCTCCTTTCACAATTAAAATCTAAGGTGGATGCTTTGGCGGAAGGTATTGAGTGTAAAGAGTTGCTGGACTTGGTTCATGTGTCTGAGCAAGTGGGTAAGCATTCTTTGCAATGTGGTTTTGATGCTGTACAGGCCTCCTCGAGGGTGGCTGCTACTAGTTCTGTTCTTCGCAGGCATGCCTGGTTGAAGGATCAGAATTTAGCTGAGCATGTTAAGACAAGGATTTTGGATGCTCCTTTACAGTCTGATGTGTTGTTTGGATCGCCTGTGGAAGCAGTTTTAAAGAAAATGGAGGACAAAGCTAAGTCTATGCAAACTGTTAAAGATTTTTGCAGGTGCAGCCACCAAGTTTAGTAGAAATTGGCCTGCTAAGGGGTGGACATATCCTGCTTATGATTCCCAGTCTAGGGGTAGGTCTAGACGTGGTAGGGGCAGGGCTCAAGGTTCTTTTAGGCCTAGAACAGGAGTTCACCTGCTCAGACTTCTGGTGAGGGCAGGGGTCAGTCCTTTCGTAAACAGACCCAATGACCTGTCTTTTCAGCTGCCAGTAGATTCTCGTCTGGCAGCTCCTTTGGGAGGAAGACTGTCTCTTTTCAAAGAAAATTGGGATTTAATTACTCAAGACAAATGGGTGTTGGATATCATTCACCACGGTTACAGATTTTATTTCCATACAATGCCCCTTTCAAAGGCATGCCAGACGTTCCTCCTCCACAAAGAAAGGAGGCTCACAAGCAAGTTTCTCAGTTACTCCAGATGGGGCCATTCAGCCAGTCCCTGTATCAGAAAGGGGCCTAGGATTTTATTCTCGCCTGTTCCTAGTACCAAAGAAGGGGAACACGTGGAGACCAATTTTGGATTTATCTCTCCTCAACACTTTTCTGGACATTCCCAAGTTCAAGATGTTGACGTTACAACAGCTTTTACCTCTGCTGGGCAAAGATCACTGGATGGTAACTTTAGATCTCAAGGAAGCTTACCTTCATGTGCCTATAAGGCTAAGTTGCAGGAAGTATCTGCGGTTTCGAGCTGGAAATTCTCATTATCAGTTCTCTGCATTGCCCTTTGGCTTATCTACTGCCCAGAGTCTTCACAAAGGTTGTGGCTCCAGTGATAGCTTACTTCAGGCAACAAGGAATACAAATCTATCCTTACTTGGGCGACTGCCTGATTCTAGCTCAAGAAAAGGAAGACCTAGTACAGCAGCTGGAATATGTTGTAGCAGTGCTAAGATGCCTAGGGTATTCTGTGAGCGAAATAAAGTCCAGTCTAGTACCCTCTCAAGACATGTGCTTTCTGGGTGTGAGACTGAATACAGCAGCCCAGATGGCCTTTTAACCCCGGACAAACAAAAGAGTCTGTCACTTTACTTCCATCAACTATCTCATCAGTCCGTGCTGACTGCAAGGACAGTCCTTCAAGCATTAGGGTTCATGGCATCTTGTATTCTGGTGCTTCCCAATGCCAAACTGCATATGAGGAAGCTACAATGGTATCTCAAAATGTATGGACACAGCACTGCCAGGATTTGGACACTGTCATTCAAATAATACCTTGCCTTCAAAAGAATTCTTGTGGTGGGCTCAGGAATGTCACCTAAACAAGGGACTCTCTGTGACCCGGCCAGAGGCAAGTCAGATTTTAACGACAGATGCCTCGGACATTGCTTGGGAGCTCATCTAAATGGAAAGTGGATACAAGACAAGTGGCCTGCCAGACTACAGCATCTACATATCAACATGAAGGAGATGTTAGCAGTCCAGTTTGCATTAATGGCTTTCAAGGAGTTACTTCTTCCAGGGCAGGTGTTGATTCTAACAGACAACACAACTGTCATGTGGTACATCAACAAGCAAGGGGAACACATTCTTATCCTCTATGCAGGCAAGCAATGATTTTATGGGAGACTGCGCTAAGCTTGCAACTAACTCTTCAGGCAAGGTTTCTGCCAGGAGCACAGAACTCCTTAGCAGATGTGTTAAGCAGACAAATCATGGATCCCCACAGTGGAAACTGGATCTTCATGTATTTCAGAAATTGACAGTGTCATGGGGAACTCCAGACATAGATCTGTTCGCTTCTCCACTAAACCACCAGCTGCCAAAGTATTGCACAAAGGGGTTTCATCACACAGCTTGGAAAGTGGATGCTCTGTCTTTCAGTTGGAAAAACCTTCATGTGTATGCCTTTCCACCTCTGCCTCTTCTTCCAAAGGTACTATTAAAGGTCAGACAAGACAGGCCAAGGATGATTTTGATAGCTCCAGATTGGCCTCGGCAACACTGGTACCCACTACTACGGAGTCTGGTAAAGAAGCCTCCATGGCCTTTACCTCTGATTCCTCATCTGTTATCTCAGAAGGACGGTCATCTGCTCAATGTCAAGTTTCACTCTCTTCATCTAACAGCCTGGCATATTCTGTGTTGAAACACAGCAGGTCTCAACTTCCTCAACAAGTTTTAAATGTGATTATGGAAGCTAGAAGACCTAGTACAAGGAGAGTGTATGCAGAAAAATGGAAGAGATTTTTATTTTGGAGTACAGCAAAGAATTTGGAGATTTCTGAGCCTAATTTGAGTGTGGCTCTTCAATATCTTACTGAGTTATTGGACAAAGGTTTGTCCTTCTCTTCCATTAAGATTCATGCTGCAGCAATTTCAGCTCACTATGATTGTGACCCACCTTTGTTTTCATCCTTTGTTCAAGCAGTTTCTTAGAGGGGCAAAGAATATAAGACCCCCGTAGAGCTCCTACTCCTGCTTGGGATCTCAATTTTGTGTTGGAAAAACTTACTCTACAACCTTTTGAGCCTGCAGCTACTGCTGAATTGAAATACTTGTCATGGAAGACTGCTTTTCTGTTGGCTATTACTTCTGCAAGAAGGGTGTCTGAGTTGCAGGCCCTTATGGCAGTAGAGCCCTTTTTGATTTTCCATAAGGATAGGGTATCATTACGTACTAATCCTTCCTTTATGCCTAAGGTGGTTTCTAGTGTGGCTTTAAACCAAACTATTCATTTGCCTACGTTTTATGCAGACCCTCAAAATAAAGGGGAAAAGATTTTGCACACTTTAGATGTACACAGGCAATTGCGTTATTATTTAAGCAGGACTAAGGATTTTAGGCAGTCTCAGCAGTTGTTTGTTTCTTTTGCTTTGAGTTCACAGGGCAAGCCTGTGTCAAAACAAACTATTTCTAGGTGGATTGGCTTTTGCATTGCATTTTGTTATTCCCATCATGGCAAGGAGATTCCAGCTGGGATTAGGCCTCATTCCACTAGGGCTACTGCCACTTCAACAGCATTTCTAAGGGGTGGCAACTAAGGATATTTTGGAAGCAGCTACTTGGAGTTCAGTGCATACTTTCTCTAAGCATTATCACCTTCCTATCTACTCTAAGTCTAGGGCTGGTTTTGCCACAGCTGTTTTGCAAGGCATGTTGTCAGCTCCTACTTCTTTATGATTTGCCAGCCTCCCTTACCTCTGCTTTGGGATTCTACCCAATAGTAAGGACTGCAGCAATGGAAAGCGAAGAACATAGTACAGTTTTGTACCTACCATAAATGTAGATGTTCGAGGATTCCATTGCTGCAGTCAATTTACCCTCCCTCCTTCCCCTCTGTGTTTAGGGGTGGTTGTGTAGGTGAGTTTACATGCTTATATTTTTGTATATATTCTTGTATATATTGTACATGTTTTGGTGCAGGTATTTTGGGACTTGTCTTTTTAGGGTCTTCTGACATCTGGGGCAAGAAAAGACTGAGGATATGACGTCGGTCATGCGCATTAGTACCCTGACGTACTGACGTCAGTCTAATGCGCCCTGACCGACGTCAGCCTTATACTCTGGTATTCGGGCCGACTGGACGCGGACTATACCCAATAGTAAGGACTGCAGCAATGGAATCCTCGAACATCTACATTTATGGTAGGTACAAAACTGTACTTTTCCCCTACGTACTCTGTCCTCTAATTTTATTTTTTCAGACATCTCTTCCTGACCAGTCTCATACTCACTCGGCCTTTTCTTCATTTCAGCCTCTCATTTTTATCACCTCATCTGAGTATCTGTTTAAAGCTTCTTATATTTTTTCCATCCTTTTTTATTTGAGTTGATGTGCTCCTTCAGTATTTTTTATTTATTTTAATCAGCTCCTGAGTACATCTGACTTATTTTTTTTTTGCACTAGTTTACTGGAAGTCATGTATTGCAGAAAAGCTGAAGCTTGCACTGCATTTTGCTGAACAGCTGCAGAATTCTTCACAATCAGTGTTTTCTCCTCAGCTTTTGTGATGCATTTTCTTTCGGGTTCTCTGAATTTCATTTTTGCTGGCAGACAGGCATTGCACTTACTAGACAGCTACTGAAGTTTACCCAAAAAGACAAGTTCACTGGCTCTCTTTACTGAGTTTCTGTTTTCACACTGGGGGAGCTGATATTAAGATGTTACTCAATGTGCAGCCATTTGGACATCATATAAAGTGTTGATGGTGAAAAAGAGTTGGGTAATGGTTAGACGGTGTACCAAGGAAAAATCAAGAAGAGGTGTATAGTTTAGCACAACAAACTACACAGGCCAGTTGCTTTTCAGATATTCCCTTTGAATTTTTTTCACAGATGTTTTTTGTACCCATGAAAATTGAATAAAATAGTTCCTGGTGTCTCGGAATTTTTTTGTAGTGTTAGGAGAAAGGTCGGTTCAAAGGTAGGTAGATTCACACTTTATGGGAGGGGATGCCATTCAGAAGAGTACCAGACAGGACTTTAGGAGTTAATAAAGGTTGTTGTATGGTTGTATGTGTAGACATTAAAGTGGACAGAACTTATTTCTGTCTGGGAACCATGGAGGAAAAGTTAGGAAACAAGAGGATCACACACTTACTGGCAGTGATAATGTTGCTGCTCAGAAAAATTACCAGACATTGGAGATCCACTGAGGGATTTGAGGTAAGAGAACTAGTTAAATTACTGTTACAAACTTTTTCCTCCTACTGTATTAATTGTAATAGGGGAAGTAAGAAGACAGTCCTGCAGGGATAGTCCCTGTAGATAATGTACATAGACAAAGATGATCAACAGGAAAGCAGGTAACGGTAGATAGGCCAGTGAGAAGAACTAATATAATTAATAACATGCTCAGTTATTCAGCTGTAAATTTTAAATTAAAGTATTAAATGTGAAGCTGATGTTCAGCAATGTATGGAATGGGCATCCTTGAATGTATGAGATAGTTAGATGTATATCAACAAAATGTATTGTTATAAACATAAGATTGAAAGTGGTTGTATTTATGTCAGTCATTGGGTTGTTAATCGCTGCTGTTAGTAAAAAATGATGAGAAGTTGAAGCGATGACTTAAAACTGATCCCTGTGGAATTCCTTTGGTAGCCACCCCAGAGTGTAAGGAGTATTTTGGGGAAAAAAGATGAAGGTGCTATCAGTTAAAAAAGAAAAATTAAATT
Organism: Protopterus annectens; assembly: GCF_019279795.1. Taxonomy (NCBI): domain Eukaryota; kingdom Metazoa; phylum Chordata; order Ceratodontiformes; family Protopteridae; genus Protopterus; species Protopterus annectens. The sequence continues at coordinate 125,035,838 of NC_056742.1, read as the reverse complement.
ACTGTGCACTTCTGAAAAAGCAGAGTGATCAGCTGTTTTGAAAGTCCACTTTGTCTATGAATATAACCACTGCCATAAACTATTTGTCCATGCTGCAAATAATTGTCATCAGTATGTAACACTGTCAGTGTGTTTTGACCTAAATCCATGCTATCTTTTTGTGAGGGTTTTCATACTTTTGCCGGTACTCCATTTGTCTTTACACAAGCTTTTCTAGTATGTTGTCTAATAGGCAAGTTAATAGTTATTGGTCAGAAACCATTGACATAGTTGGGTAGAGTAGTTTTTAGGGGATGATATAATCAGACTATATAAAGATAGGTGGAAGAGTACTAGTGGTTAAAGATAAGTTGAAGATGTGCTTTATTAGGCCATTAAGTGTATTACTTCCTAGTCTTATAAGTCATGGATGCAAGATGAGAAAGTCAAGGTTGTAGTGGAAGTTGCAACTTCTGCAGATTTGAGATTTCCAAATTGGTATAGTAGAGGGTAGGGCAACCGAGATGAAGACTTTATAGTGGGTAGCGATGGAGATGAGAGAAGTTAACAGGGGAAATGTATAAAGACTTGCAGGCCTTGAAGTTGTGTTTGGATTTGGAAAAGAGGGTACAAGTTTTACAGCAGCACCTGACCTCATGTTTACTGTATATTCCATAATCATTCTGGTCTCTGTTTAATGCAACAGAGGAGAGGAAAATGAAAAAATGGATTAAGTATTTTACTTGGCTTGGTGACCATCTTGGGTGAAATGGGATTGATTAACTCTCACTAGAGATGAAGGGGGCCTGGGAGTACTGGATATAAGGAGATATGTGTAAAGGCAGAACCACTGTCATATTTAGCTAGGCTACAGGCTCATGGTTATAACTTTCTGGAAGAAGTTCCTTTTAGAAAAAAAATAATTGGCTAGTGCATGTTGATATAAATTAAGCCATGCGGGCCAGGAAAGCACAGGTGGTGGTGGCCTTCCTGTGGTATGTGATTAATTCAGAGGTCAGTTTGATGTTTAAGACTAAGAGGTAGAAGAAATTGAGAAATGTTTTACCCATGGGAGCAAGTCGCAAGTTATGTTACCATGGCCCCAAGGAGGGGAGCACACTTAGAAACAGATATCAGGTATTGGGGTGAGTTTGACAGGAGGGGAGGTTCCGGAATGGGAAGGGTCAACTAAAGATTTAAACTTTCAACCAGTGCCCTTTTATGCTACCAAGCATTAAAAGAGGGAGTGCAGAATTTGGCATAAGTAAAGTCGGAGCATGTAAAATGGCCTGGGTTGATGAAATAGATTTTAGAAATGAAAAGGATTGATAAGGTGGAGAAAGTTAGCATTTAATATATACAGGTCGTTAGGGGAAACATGAAAAGAAAAGGACAAGTTAAGGGAGGAAGAGCTCTGTTATTAGGAACAGCATTAACTGAAAATATTTGTGGGAAGATGTATTATTTAAATAGGCCACTGGTTTGAGAAAGTATAGAATATTTGTCTAGAAGTGTTTACATAAATATTTACCCCTCAGTGAGGCTACAGAAAATATGTGCAGTAGCTGATGGGTGGTGTTGGAGGTTTGGTAGTGCAGAGAGGGGAAACTGCCTTCACATCTTTTGAAAGTGTCAGACTCTTAGAGAATGGAAAGAGGGGGTTGCCAGAGATGATAGGGTTGGTCACTGAAAACAGGCAGAGATTTACTGAAGCAGTATTGATACTGGGGTCAGGATTGCAGGAGGAAGTTCAGGCAGTAAAATGGTCTGTTGTTTGGGTGGTAGTAGTAGCAGCAGCAAAGGCCATAAAAATGGAAATCAGGGCGTGTTCAATGATCAGAGGTAGTTGTTTTGATAGAAGAAATGAAGAGTAAGAACACAGGTTGAATAATTAGCAAAATGATATAAGAAGGTGGCTTCCATGGATTGTACAACTGGAGCATTATTCTCGGTTATAGTGGATGCACTGTGTGTATATATACAAGTGTCCAATTCTAGTTGTTTTCTAAAGTTGGAGCTGCAGGTGTGAGATGACTATTAACTCTTCTTTATTTTGGAAGATAGGTGTATAATCTATCTTTAAAAAAATTGGGAATGTTTTACTTAAAATAAGTTAGAGGGGATAAGTCATGAATAAAATGCAAGTTCATTGATTTATATGTTTTGTCACCAGTTACTTGATTGTATAGATGACTGTTCATTGGGTCTAATGCAAGTGCTCTTGCCCTTTTAGTTCACTGCCACTTGGTCAAAAAGGCAAGTGCTCTAATTCCCTCTAACTCTATCTTACTTGACTATTTAGCCCTCCTAACATCCAGGTCTAAACTGTATAGCCCTAATTTTAACCCTAAATCTCCAACCCAGTTCCTAACCTGATTCCTTCTTATCAAACCCTAAAATTTCACTCCCTCTCCCTAAACCTGAAGTCCGTGATCATTCTCTAAATCTAAAATTCCAACCCTGATCGCTCCTTAAACCTAAATTCCCTTCATTGTTGCCCTAATTTGCACTACCACCTCCTTCCACTCCCTCCAGCTGCTGTACTTAACCTTGCTGGATTTCAAATGCGATCGAGTAAGGTGTGCCATCCACTTGCCTGAACTGTTTATGTTCATACTCGAGCAAAAGCCTGTAGAAGCTATAAAACACTGGAGTCCTAAGCCTCGAGTTGGTGATTTTTGAGTGCTTTAGACTCTTGCACTTGTAATAGTTCCCTGTTCATTTCTAGTCTGTTTGGGACCAGCATCTTAAATGTTAAAGTTTAAAAGTATTTGGTAGACATGGCTCTGAAGAAGTGGACAGTGGAGCAAAATGAGCTGAAGAGACAAATCGGTGATAGCAATGTACGGTAAAGAGATTTCCATAAACTGTACTATACCTTAATGTAGAACTGATTGTTTTGAAGGTTATTGCAATAAAAAGTTTGGTTTTTATTAAAAAAAAAATGATATAGACTACTGTGGAATCCTCCAATACCTTAAGAGATTTCTTAGGTTCCCTCAAGTCAGCAGCACCTGGCCTTTCCAATTCTTATAGGTCTTTTTCATCGGGGGATTGTATAATCCATTTTAAACATGTTTAAAAATTCCAAAATTCAAAATGTTAACCCTCCAAAACCCTTTTCTTCTTATCTTTCTCCAAGCCTTTTTAATAAGCTTGGACATGAAAGATGACGGTTTGCATATCCCTATTGACACAAAACACTGTAAAGATGTTTTGTAATGGAATAGCACCTTCAGTATACTATTTTGACCCTTGTTTTGTCTGTGGCACCATGGGTTTCCACAAAATCCTCAACAAATGTTGTAGCTATTTGAGGACTAGACACCTTACATCATGCAAAGTAAAGGAGAAGAAATTTGTTTGCTGGATGAACAGCTTATACTTAGATAAGAGAAAAAAATGCAGGATTAGGAGGCATGCTTGGCTGAGGCTTCAGCCCTTGCCAGAGGATGTCATAGTAGTGCTCCTTAATGCCCCACCTGATAAGGGGCCTGACTTTGCCTACTGTTGAAGTACTTGAGAATATAGGAAATAAGGAAGACTAATGCAGGCAGTGAAGAGCCAAGATATAAGAGAAGTTATCCATCAAAAACTGGGCCTACTGTCACAGGCAAAGTATGAGCAACCAGGTGAAGGGGTGCCCTCTTCAGAAATAAATGATAATGGGGCTAGGAGTTGAGGTCTATGGGCTCTGTTTGTCCTGTCTCTTAAAGGTAACAGCCATGGCTGTATAAAAACCCTTCTCTCCCCCCAAGCACAACTCCATCTCTGTCCACCTTCCTCACCTCATGTTTTTCATGTTTCACTGTTGCAGTCATTACATTTGGGTAATCTGCTGGCAGGTTGCCCTTAGTCGGCCTGATTAACAAAGTCTTGGGTCCTGCATCGGTTGCTGTCCCTTCTTCCATGATGTCAGGTCGTCAGGGGTATAAAACATGCAGCCGACGCCATTACATCAGTCTTTCTTGCCATGCGCTGCCCAAAGCAGAAGCAGTTCGCACGTGCAGGTTGGCCAACTTCTGAAATTTTCGTTTTCGAGTTTCAGAACTGAAGTCTTCAACTTAAAGCTAAGTACCCCGTTGGGGAAACTTTTTCTTGCTCCTTACCGATGTCACTAAAAGTTAATAATTGTATTACTTGTGGAAAGCAAATACCTCATAAAGATTTTCATTTGTACTGTATTCCTTGCCTAGGCCCTGACCACGACGTACCTTGCTGTCAGCTTTATGCTTTATTTAATCAGCGCACTATCCGCCGTTGGTACATTTTTGCCTCTAAATATTTTGGTTCTCGGTTTAATTGCCCAGAAATGTTGTCCCGTCAGCCATCCGACTACCGGGATTCTGAAAAAATGCAAAAATAAAGACAGAGATAGGCCACCATGGTCCAAAACTGCCGATGACGCTTCTCCTAAGTCAGTCGCCAGTTCGCCGGTACTCAGTCACTTTTGCAGCCCCTGATACCCGCTACGTCTGATTTGCAGGCCTCTACTGAGACCCATTCGGAGTCCGGTATGCAGCGAGATACTTCACCTATGGAACCCGCAGATGTCTCTACCTTGGATGGGTCTGGAGCCGCTGTTCAGGCACCGGCTTCTCAGGGTGTATTCAGGCCTACAGACTTGCATATTAAATTGACACAGCCTTCATTACTAAGGCCTAAATCTCGATCCATGTCTAAAAAAACTGACGCCCAGGCCACATGTTCAGGCCCCTCTGCCTAAAAAACAAATGCTAAAAATGGCTGAAGATCTAATTACTCTAATCAGGGGTAGTCAACCCCCCCCCCCCCAAGAGGCCTAGGGCTGAGCTTGATTGTGAATCTTCTGATCAGGATTCTGTTTCTTCTGACTCTTCTAATGTCCTGGATTTGTCCATACCTACTTATGAGGATTTTGATGCAGAGGATTCCATTCCCTCTGCTTCCCCTCCTGTGGATTTTTCTTTTGGGGAAACTTTACATACTTTAAGGGAGCATTTCCACTGGGAAAACCAGGAATTTTCTGATTCAAAAAAGAGGCTTAGGGATTTCCTCCTTCTACCTCAGCATAGGCCTTTGGCTATACCTCCTATAATAGACATTGTTGATGATGTGTTCTCGTAATCCAATTTAGCCCCTGATTCCCTGCCTCCGGCTCCTAGTAAACCTGACATACTACAGGGTTCCTGAGTCCCACAAGTTCCTTTTAAAAAAATCCTGTTGCCGATCCAGAAACCATTTTTTCAGGGACCCAAGGGCATTAAGGCTTCTACTGCTAAAAATCCTACCACTTCTGATAGAGACTCCAGGGCGCTGGATAGATGGGGTAGAAAGGTTTATACTTCTGCAATCTTGGCAATCAGAGCTTTAAACTGCCAATCTCATATGTTAAAATATCAACAGCATATTATTGGACTGCTTAAACAGAAAATTATGTTGATTCCTGACTGTGTGGAAAATAAAGATTTACAGGATTTAATGCATTCTGCTGAACAAGTTGGAAAACAAACTTTGCAATGTGGTTTTTATTCTTTAGAGGCCTCCTGCAGGGCCGCTGTTACTGGGTCTGTGCTTAGAAGGCATGCTTGGCTTAAGGAGCAATCTTTGCGTGATCATGTTAAAGCTAAATTGTTGGATGCTCCTTTAAATCACGACCACCTGTTTGGCAATAAGGCTGAAGAAGTTCTAAAAAAGATGGAAGATAAAGCTAAATCTATGCAAACTGTTAAAGATTTCTTACAAGTGCAACATCGAAGATTTAGTAGGCACTGGCCTAATAAGAACTGATCCTTTTCAGCCCCTTCCAGATCCTCTCAAACCAAACCCAGACACAGCAAATACCCCAGGTTTCAGTCCCAGTGGACTCAGAACTAAGCAGTGGGGGGCCTCCACTTCCAAATCTGGAAATAAGGCACTCCCCTATAGTAAACAGTCTCAATGACTTCCTTTTAAAATTACCAAGCACTTATCTTTTAACCACCCCTTTGGGGGGAATGATTGCTCTTCATGCAAAGAACTGGGAACTCATAACCCAGGACAAATGGATAGTGTCCCAGGGATACACATTTAATTTCCACAAATTGCCAACACCAAACGGTTGGCCAGACCTGCCCCCCCCCCCAAATCAGTGGGCAGAGACTCAAAAACAAGTACTTTCCCTCTTAAGCATGGGGGCTATTCAACTGGTACCAGAAGAGGAAAAGGGACAAGGTTTCTATTCCAGGCTTTTTCTAGTACCCAGAAAAGACAAATCATGGAGTCCCATCCTGGACCTGTCTAACACCTTTGTGGAGATTCCAAAATTCAAGATGCTGACTCTTCACCAGTTACTTCCTATGCTAGGCAAAGATGCCTGGGTGGCAACTCTAGATTTAAAAGAAGCATACCTGTACATCCCAATCAGGGAATCTTGCAGAAGATGCCTACGCTTCAAAGCAGGCTACTTGCATTATCAGTTTTTTGCACTGCCCTTTGGCTTGTCTACTGTACCCAGGGTATTCACAAAGTGCCTGGCTCCAGTTATTGCATTTTGCAGGCAAAGAAATATTCAAATATACCCATACCTGGACGATTGTCTAATTCAGGCAGAAAACCAGGGCATACTTCTAAATCATCTGGCGTTTGTAAAAAGGGTTCTAACTTGTCTGGGGTACACCATAAACAAAAAGAAATCACAACTGGTACCCTGTCAACAGATTACATTCCTGGGTGAAAGCTTGAATACAACTGCCCAGATGGCTTTCCTCACGCCAGAGAAGCAAATTCATTTGGTAACTTACTTCAGACAAGTGGCCACAAAAACCCTACTATCTGCAAGACAAATACTGCAAGCCATGGCCTCCTGCATTCTTTTAATTCCATATGCAAGACTGCATATGAGGAAACTACAGTGGTATCTAAAAAGACTATGGAGTCAACATTGTCACAGCCTGGAAACAATGATTCCTATTGTACCGTGCCTACGCTTAGAATTCCTGTGGTGGGCAGAAGCCTGCCACCAAAACAAGGGACTACCATTCACACTACCCCCTGCCGCCCAGACCCTAACTACAGATGCATCAGACTATGCATGGGGGGCTCGGACGTGCATTCAGGGCAAGTGGAACCCAAATCAAATGCACCTACATATCAATCAAAAAGAAATGTTAGCTGTACAGAATGCTCTGACAGCCTTCAATGACTACATTCTTCCAGGACAACTAATGGTAAAGACAGACAACACCACGGTTATGTGGTACATAAACAAGTAGGGGGGGTACACATTCCTACCCCTTCTGCAAACTAGCCATGGCATTGTGGAACACAGCCTTGAGCTACCAAGTGCATCTACAAGCTCAGTTCCTGCCAGGAAAATTGAATACACTGGCAGACGGACTAAGCAGAAACCTCATGGACCCACATGAGTGGAAACTGGAACCACGGATTTTCAACATGTTGACAAGCAAATGGGAGAGCCCAGACATAGATCTATTTGCCTCTCCCCAGAACTACCAGTTGGACAAGTTTTGCACAAGGACTCCCCACAAACAAGCCTGGAAAGTGGATGCTCTGTCCTTCAGCTGGAAAAACCTATCAGTCTACGCCTTTCCCCCTCTGCCTCTGCTCTCCAAAGTTCTACTAAAAGTCAAACAGGACAAACCAAGAATGATTTTGATTGCTCCAGACTGGCCACACCAACACTGGTGTACCCCCTCCTGCGCAGCGTGTCGCAGATATCTCCATGGCACCTGCCTCAGACCCCTTCCCTGCTGTCTCAGCAGGAGAACCAAATTCTGCACCCTCAGCTTCCAACATTGAACCTTGCAGCCTGGCTAATCACGTAAATTCACCCTTATCCCTCAGCAAACCTGTGATGGATGTAATCTTGGAGGCGAGGAGACCTAGTACTAGAAAATCTTATGCTGACAAATGTAAAAGGTTCTGTGCCTGGAACCAGTCTTTAGGGATGAGCACAGCAGCACCCAGTTTACCTCAGATTTTGCAATACTTAACTGAGATGCTTCACAAGGGCCTGTCTTTTTCCTCCATTAAAATCCACGCCTCAGCTAGATGTTCATCGTGTTACCCTGCTGCAGTCATTACACTTGGGTTATCCTGTCGTCAGGCGGTCCCGCAGTTGGCCGGATTTCCAAAGTCTTGGTCCGACGTCGGTTGCTGTCACCTCATCCCTGACGTCAGAGCGCCAGGGGTACATACATTGCAACTGACGCCATTTTCTTCAGTCTTTCTTGCCACGCGGTGCCCGAAGCAGAAGCAGTTTGCAAGTGCCGGTCGGCCGACTCCTGAGATTTTCGAATTCGAATTTCAGACCAAAGTCTTCTGTAAAGCTAAGTACCCCGTTGGGGAAACTTTTCTTGCCTCAGACCGATGTCAGAAAAAGTTAACAATTGTATTTCTTGTGGGAAGCAAATACCTCATAAGGATTTTCATTCTTATTGCATACCTTGCCTAGGCCCTGATCACGACGTCACTTCTTGTCGTTTTTGTGCTAGATTTAATAAACGTACTATTAAAAGACGATTTGATTTCGCACGACACTTTTTTGGCAGAAAATTTAATTATAACATGCTGTCGGAGCTACCGACTACCGGCGTGCACAAAAAGCACAGGGATAAGGATCGACAGCCCAGGCCTAAGCCCGATTCCGAGGCCTCGGTTGATCCGGTCTCCGGTTCTCCGGTTATCAGTGAGGCTCTGACGCAGCCTCTGACTACCGCAGTTCTAGAAACCGAGACCGCTACAGATATTTTGACGGAATGTACTAGGCTGACGCAGCCTTTTACTTCAGGCCCTACCGACGATTTACCTTCCAAGGACGTTGGTGCTTCTGAAACGCCATCAGTTTCTGAAGGCGTTTTCAGACCGACGACTCTTAGTCAAAACGTTTTCCAAGTCGAAGACTCCTTCCAAACCAAAAAAGGCTTCACTTCAGTCTACTGTTCAAGGCCCTATGCCTAAGAAACAGATGCTCAAGATGGCTGAAGATTTGATTTCTCTTATCAGGGGTTCTCAGCCTCCTCCTGACAAAAGGCCTAGACAAGAGGAAGAATCTGCTTCCTCTGAACAACTGTCTATTTCTTCGGATTCCTCTGAGGACCAAGACTATTCCTTCTCTCCTTATGAAGATTCTGATGCTGAGGACTCTATTCCCTCAGCTTCCCCTCCAGGAGATTACTCTTTTGGGGAAACTTTACACACTATGAGGGAACATTTCCACTGGGAAGGTCAGGATTACTCTGATTCCAAGAAAAGGCTCAGTGAGTTTCTTTTACTCCCCCAGCACAGACCTCTAGCCATCCCTCCTGTTCTGGATATTGTGGATGATGTCTATTTAGAATCCAGTATCAACCCTGACTCTCTGCCTCCTGCCCCGGCCAAGCCTGACAGATACTACAGAGTACCTGATTCCCACAAATTTCTTTACAAAAGCCCAGTAGCTGACCCAGAGACTTTCTCCCAGGGTCCCAAGGGGGCTAAGGCTTCCATGGCTAAAAATCCAGTACCTTCTGAAAGGGATTCAAGAGCACTAGACAGATGGGGGGAAAAGGTTTACACCTCAGCCACTTTAGCTATGAGAGCTCTAAAGTGTCAGTTTCATATGCTTAAGTATCAGCAATTTCTGATCTCTCAGTTAAAACAAAAGATAACCACCCTCCCTCAACAATCTGAATTGAAAGAAGTACAGGATTTGTTGCACGCCACCGAGCAGGTGGGCAAACATACCTTGCAATGTGGGTTTGATTCTTTAGAGGCCTCCTGCAGAGCAGCTGTCACTGGATCAGTTATATGTAGGCATGTCTGGTTAAAGGAACAAAGTCTGCCTGATCATGTTAAAGCAAAACTACTAGATGCTCCCTTACAGCAGGATGTTCTTTTTGGTGTTAAAGCAGAAGTTTTAAAGAAAATGGAAGATACGGCAAAATCAATGCAGACAGTCAAAGATTTCCTACAAGTACAACCCCCTTGCTTTAGCAGAAACTGGCCAACAAAAAATTGGTCCTTTCCAGCCACTGACAGGTCTCAGAGGGGTAAATACAGGCGCCCAAGGGGCAGAAGACAACCACAAGCTCAGTATAAACCTCGCCAATGGGGCACTCCAACCCAGAAGGGAGGAGAAGACAGGTCTCAACCCACCAGAAGACAAACTCAATGACTTGCACCTCAGCTGGCCAAACAAAACTCTTTTGTCAGCCCCCCTGGGGGGAAAACTAGCACTATTTGCAGACAACTGACACATGGTCACAAAGTACAAATGGGTACTAGACATAATTTTACGAGGATACAGATTCCACTTTCACACCTTGCCAATAAAAAGAGGAATGCCAAACCTGCCACAAAATCAAAGGGCAGAGGCTCAAAAACAAATTACAGCTCTCATGGCCATGAGAGCCATTCAAAGGGTACCAACTCAAGAGCAAGGCCAAGGATTTTACTCGAGACTCTTCCTGGTACCCAGAAAAGAAAATGCTTGGAGACCAATTCTGGACCTTTCAATTCTAAACACTTACTTACAAGTACCCAAATTCAAGATGCTAACACTACAGCAGCTACTTCCCATGTTGGGCAAGGAAGCATGGCTGGTAACGTTGGACCTCAAGGAGGCATACCTGCATGTCCCTATCAGACAAAGTTGCAGAAGATACCTCCGTTTCATTGCAGGTTCAACCCATTATCAGTTCTCTGCACTGCCCTTTGGCTTATCTACTGTGCCCAGAGTATTCACAAAAGGCCTGGCACCAGTAATTGCATACTGCAGACAAAGAGGAATTCAAATATATCCATACCTGGACGACTGCCTCATCCAAGCAGAAAGAAAAGACATCCTCTTACAACATCTGGCTTTTGTGAAGCATCTACTGAATTGTCTGGGGTACACAGTAAACGAAAAAAAGTCAAAACTAGTACCCTCACAAAAAATTACATTCCTGGGTGCCAGCTTGGACACAACGGCCCAGAAGGCATATCTTACACCAGACAAGCAATTACAACTGACTCAATATTTCAAGACAATGGCAACAAAGACGCAATTAACTGCAAGAAAAATTCTGCAGGCTTTGGGCTTCATGGCATCTTGCATTCTGATAATACCATTTGCAAAACTGCATATGAGGAAATTACAGTGTTACCTAAAAAGCGTATGGTCTCAACACAGCCACAGCTTGGACACAGTGATATCTCTCATTCCCTGCCTTCAACAGGAATTTCTATGGTGGGAACAGGCATGTCACCTCAACAAGGGTCAGCCTTTCACCTTGCCCCCACCCAGGCAAACTATCACAACAGATGCTTCAGACTATGCCTGGGGGGCACACATGGCAGGGCAATGCATTCAAGGCCTATGGACTGCAGAACAAAGAAAACTGCACATAAACCAAAAAGAGATGCTAGCTGTACAGAAAGCTCTGACAGCCTTCAAGGATCTACTACAGCCTGGACAACTTGCAATAAAGATGGACAACACCACAGTAATGTGGTACATAAACAAACAAGGGGGCACACATTCCTACCCTCTCTGCAGGCAAGTAATAATCTTATGGAACACAGCTCTGGCCTCCCAAGTCCAGTTACAAGCTCAATTCCTGCCAGGACAGAAGAACAGATTGGCAGACGACCTAAGCAGAAACATAAAAGATCCCCACGAGTGGAAGCTAGACCCACAAATATTTTCAATGATAACTCAAAGATGGGGCCTACCAAATATAGACCCGTTTGCCAGTCCTCAAAACTACCAGCTGACAAAATTTTGTACAAGGACATTCCACCATCAAGCTTAGAAAGTGGACGCTCTCTCCTTCAGTTGGAAAAACCTGACAGCATATGTCTTTCCTCCATTACCTCTTCTCACAAAGGTTCTTTTGAAGGTCAAAAAGGAGAAACCTCGAATGATTCTCATAGCCCCAGACTGGCCACGCCAGCACTGGTACCCGCTATTGAAGAATATGGCTCTCAGCCCACCATGGATATTGCCTCAAATACCTCATTTGCTCACGCAGCAAGACAAGCAGATTCTACACAGCCAGATCAAAACCTTAAACCTGGCTGCATGGCAAATCAAACATCCAACCAGCCCCTCTTTCACAAGCAGTACTGGATGTTATTCTAGAAGCCAGGAGGCCAAGCACCAGGAAGGCTTACTCGGACAAATGGAAAAGGTTTTCTGCTTGGAATCAAGCTAAAGGCCAAGACACAACTCAACCTCATATGCCTCACATTCTGCAGTATTTAGCTGAGATGTTACATAAAGGACTTTCCTTCTCCTCAATTAAAATCCATGCTTCAGCTATTTCAGCTCACTACAACACAAATCCACCTTTATTTTCAAATCCTCTCCTAAGGCAGTTCCTCAGAGGGGCAAAAAACATTAGACCACCTAGAAGAGCTCCTACACCAACATGGGACCTCAACTTTGTTCTGGAAAAACTAATGCTACCTCCCTTTGAACCAGCTTTTTCTGCAGACCTTCAGTTCCTATCTTGGAAGACTGCCCTGCTCCTGGCAATAACTTCTGCTAGGAGAGTTTCAGAATTGCAGGCACTTATGGCAGTGGAACCTTTCCTCATTTTTCATCAATACAGAGTTTCTCTACGAACTAATCCTTCCTTCATGCCTAAGGTGGTTTCCACTGTAGCTCTAAATCAAACCATCCACCTACCCACTTTCTACCCCAATCCACAGAACAAAGGTGAGAGACTCCTGCATTCCTTGGACATTCACAGACAGCTTCGTTACTACTTGGATAAGACTAAGGCTTTCAGAAAAACTGACCAGCTCTTTGTTTCCTATGCTACAGCTTCTCAAGGGAGGGCCATATCCAAGCAAACCATTTCTAAATGGATAGGCCATTGCATATGATTCTGCTATACCCATCATGGGAAACCAGTTCCTCCTACCATTAGATCCCACTCTACCAGGGCAACAGCTACCTCTACAGCCTTTCTAAGGGGGGTTCCTACCAAGGAAATCTTAGAAGCTGCAACTTGGAGTTCTATGCACACCTTCACCAAACACTTATCACTTACCTCTTTATTCTAAGTCCAGGGCAGGCTTCGCCACTGCAGTCCTGCAGGGCCTCATTGCCTTCACTAACCTTCTATGATGCCTCCACCCTACCTTAGCTTTGGGACTCAACCCAAGTGTAATGACTGCAGCAGGGTAACACGATGAACATAGTACAGTTTTGTACCTACCATAAATGTAGATGTTCGAGTGTTCACCCTGCTGCAGTCCAGGTTACCCTCCCTCCAACCCCTCTGATTTACTGGCTAAATCTTTGCTAAGCCTTACTGATGTATTTGCTTTTAGCTAAAGGGTTTTTGTGTTTGTACAGTGTTCCCACCTTTTGGTACTAATTTGGATCACCTTTTTGGGGGCACCTGACATCTGGGGCAAGAAAAACTGAAGAAAATGGCGTCGGTTGCAATATATGTACCCCTGGCACTCTGACGTCAGGGATGAGGTGACAGCAACCGACGTCGGACCAAGACTTTGGAAATCCGGCCGACTGCGGGACCGCTTGACGACAGGATAACCCAAGTGTAATGACTGCAGCAGGGTGAACACTCTAACATCTACATTTATGGTAGGTACAAAACTCTACTTTCAGCTTACTGTAACACAGAACCACCCCTCTTCTCTCATCCTCTGCTCAAGCAGTATCTCAGAGGCGCAAAAAACTTGAGACCACCCAGGAGAGCTCCTACCCCTGCCTGGGACCTTAACTTTGTTTTGGAGAAACTCACTCTACCTCCTTTCGAGCCAGCTGCTACTGCAGACTTAAATTTCTTTCTTGGAAAACATCCTTTTTAGCAATCACTTCAGCTAAAAGGATATCTGAATTACAGGCCCTTATGGCAGTGGAGCCTTTCATCATCTTTCATGCGGACAGGATATCTCTCAGGACCAATCCATCCTTTATGCCCAAGGTGGTTTCCAGTGTGGCTCTTAATCAGTCCATTCATTTGCCAACCTTCTTCCTCAGTCCACAGAACAAAGGGGAATGGATTCTGCATTCCTTGGATCTGCATAGACAACTAAGATTCTACTTGGACAGGACTAAATCTCGAAGAAAATCTGAACAATTGCTGGTATCATTTGCTGCAGGGGCAGAGGGGAAGGCTATTTCAAAACAAACCATTTCTAAATGGATAAGCCATTGCATTCATTTCTGCTATAAGCACCATGGAAAACCTATCCCCCAGGATCTCAATCCACCAGGGCTGCATCTACTTCTGCAGCCTTTCTCAGAGGTGTTCCTACCAGGGATATCCTAGAAGCTGCTACCTGGAGTTCTGTACATACTTTCACCAAGCATTATCATTTATCAATTTTCTCTAAATCCAGAGCTTGCTTTGTCACTGCTGTCTTGCAGGGCCTTATAGCTGGCCCTAAAGCTGTATAAACTCCTCCTCCCAACCATAGCTTTGGGACTCTACCCAAATGTAATGACTGCAACAGTGAAACACGAAGAACATAGCTCAGCTGTGTACACTTACCATAAATGTAGATGTTCGAGTGTATTCACTGTTGCAGTCCTGGTTAACCTCCCTCCAGCCCCCTAGTTTTTTTCTGACTATACCTCTCCTTTCCTTTGCTATGCTTAAAAGCCTTTTTGATGTATTTGCTTTTGGTTGGAGGTATATCTTTGTGTTTTTGTGTTTATTTGCTCCCCATTAGTGGGGCACCTGACATCTGGGGCAAGAAAAACTGATGTAATGGTGTCGGCTACTTGTTTTTTACCCCCTGATGACCTGACATTGTGGAAGAAGGGACAGCAACCGACGGAGGACCCAAGACTTTGTTAATCAGGCCAACTGAGGGCAACCTGCCAGCAGATTACCTAAATGTAATGACTGCAACAGTGAATGTACTCAGAACATCTACATTTATGGTAAGTGTACACAACTGTACTATACTCCCAAGATAGCAGGAAGGGGGTAACCCAGTACATAATAAATTGTGAAAGCATTACAAGAGGTAAGTGGATGCTATAGATATAAGGGTTATAAACTTAATTTTATAAGAAAACTAAAGATGAGAAGTTATGCTCCCATGCCAGGAGACCAAATACATCTCAGCCCTCAAGTTCTTCAAGAGCTATTACAACTAGATGTAGTAGAACCAGTGTCAGTGTGTAGAAAGAAGGATCCTTGAAGTCTCATCTTGTTCCACGCAAAGCTGAATGCCTACCTCAAGGTTCCTAAATTCAAAATGTTTACAATGAAGGCACTTTTGCTACTTGTTTCTTCATGTCATGGTAGATGCCCTTTGTCTCAGTGATGCCTGCCTTTATACTGCAATTCCCTGGGACCACTGTCTGTTTACTTCCTTGCCTTTGGATAGGCTACTGCACCTTGAATGTTTATAGAGTGCCTGTCTCCATTAGTGCTTATTGCAGAACCAAAAGCATTCTTTTAACTCTGCATGGATGTCTGTTTCATCCAGGCAGAATCCCAGTTGATAGAGCTTTGTAGTTCACCATGGATTGTTGTCTGGAATTTTCATTCAGCATCCCTATGTCGAGCCTTACCTCTTCCAGAAAATTGTGTTCCTGGTGATCTTACTGAACTCCAGCAAGCAGAGGACCTTCTTCCAAGGAAAAATTGAATCCCTTGCACAGTACTTTCAGACTTTGGCACAAAAGACTGTGATTGCAGCCAAGAAACTGTTAAGGGCAGTAGGGTTCATGGCCTTAACCATCTCAGTGATTACTTTGGTGAGGATATGTATTAAACTCTCTAGTGGTTCCTCAGAAATATCTGGAATCAATCCACACACTTCCTAGAGGATATGAGACCCATTACAACGGACAGAGGACCTTAACATAACACAGGTCATCTGTTGGTTCCCTTTTAGCACCCACTCTGGAGTGCATTACTGTGGTTAGATAATGAGCTATTTGGTAAATTTTGTATTTTAGTATATACTTTTTTATATATATTTTTGATGTAAAATAGTTCCTCTGCCTAATGTTTCAAGCTTGCTATAATATATGTAATTGTTGTTGGAGGAAGTATTTTCCATCCAAAATATGTTGTTTAAGTATTTAATGTCATCACACAAATATGTCCAGCAGTTGCAGCTACTTTCTTCAGCAAGTACACATCAGATGTCTTATTATGATCAGGTGAATGAAAAGAAAATTCATATAATGTATGGCATTGCAACCCTTCCCCATGCCTCTCAACTACCCCTAATACTTGCACTGTGTTTGAAGAAGCTACACATTACAGTTTGATGTTTACTCTTGAGAAAATGTAGCTGGCCTATTTAAAGACTGACCCTAATTTTTGCCCCACCCCACCCACCAGTTTTGTTACCTTTATCCAGAATTCTTGACCAGAGTAGTTGAGGTTTGTGCTGTCACTCGCATGCTCTGTTTCTCTTTCACTGTATCATTCTGTATCTCATACAATCCCACAGATGCACTTTACTTTTTGTTTTTTTTTGTTTTTTGTTTTTTTTTTGGGGGGGGGGGTTCTTATACCGCAGACTCCCACTTATCCGGTCTTAGGCTGGATAAACAAATGGCTGGTTAATCAGAAAAAGCATACAAAATAGCATTTATAGGTTATAAATCAGCTAGGGTAACAGGAGTTGTGTTAATATGCATTTTTCTAATGAATATGAAGTCTAAAACTCAAATGTCTGTCATTATTTAGCCCAGAGGACACAGAAGTTTTCTTCTCTTTTGCTAGGGCTATGGCAGCAATTTGATGGCCGGTTAAAGAGAGGCTGGATAAGAGGGAGTCTACTGTACTCTCACTAAACAGCAAAGCCATGTTCACTGAGTGTAAAAAATGGCCATTTCCTTTTTTAAGTCATGCTTCACAAAGCTGCCATGCAGTGATAGACATTTTATGGGCAGTATCTATACATTAACACCCTGTTGGAGAACATTCATTCTCCAGTAGGATGACTTGTGCGCCTGTAGGTCATTATCTAAAAAAAAATCTTAAATCTGTGTATCGTGTTTGTCCTGATGTCTGATTGGGAGCTGCATTCATTTCATTAGCAAACTTTTTTGACAAATTCATTATACTAATACTGACTAATAATTGATTTATTTTAATTCATTCTGTGGAGCAGAATTAAGAAACGTATTAAAATATAACTTAACATAGGGCTCTCTGACTACATACAGGCAGTAGTATTTAAACATTTCTAATACTGTTAGTGCGTGTAGAATGTAGTAGATTTTTTAAGTAAATCTTGAAATATTTTGTAACTAAATATTATTGTAAACTCAGGAATAGTCAGACACAGAAAGTCTGCTTGATGTTAAAGTGCTGTCTGTTTTATTGAACCAGGCTGATACAGTCTGTACAGTAGCACAGTAACAGCTGCTATTGTAAGATGATAATAGTAACCCTTAACTTTTTTCTTTCTGCATAGCGATTATTGTGAAGACTGGCATGAAGCTCAGAGGATTACAGCCAATCTGCTTGATTGCAGGTCTTATGAAAGTCTTGTGGACTTTGATAACCACATGGATGATATTAGGAATGACTGGACAAATCCTGAGATCAATAAAGCCATTCTCCATTTGTGTTAAGCAGTCTTCTCTTTTCGTGGGCATTTCCAATAGACTTGACAAAATTTATTTTTAAATGCAGGAATGATGATCTGTAGTGTGGACAGAATTAAAAAGTGAACTGTTTGTGTATATGTACATAAATTTGGCAGCTTTAAAAGTTTTTTTATAGGAATGCAGTTTCTGATGCAGGTACCGTGTTTTATGCGGTCCGAGTAGTTTTGATGTTTGTGTATCAGAATGTAACATTCCTGGAGGGTTATTTATATTTCACATCAGGATTACTATTTTAACCCTTTACCTTATACCTGTTCAGAAGCAGCATTTTCTGATTTTTTTTTAACACACTAAGAAAGATGATTACAATGATTACTTTATGGAAGTTTGCTACAAGTGGCAGTAAACATAACTGAAAATTATGAAGTGGTAATGCTTTTATAAAAAAAATTACAGAATCTGTATCTTGTTTTGTGTCCTGTCTAACATTTTTAGCTCTTCTCTGATGTCCCTTAAGATGAAGTTTGAAAAAAGTGGTTAATTAAGAAAAATGGAAGTTAATCGTTCTGCGGTTGTACAGTAATTAGGACCATTGCGAGGGACAGTTTAAATTTATTAGGGTTCTGTACTAGTTATTTTCTGAGTTGGTAAGTTCTTGTGTGAATATCACGGTAGGACATATCAAGCAATAGTGTGATGAACTGTTAGTTTAACTGTATGCTATAGATAAAGCCTTCAGGGGAATAAATCTGTGGACATTGAGAAAATTAATAAACAATGGTCTTGGTATTTCTTCAAGAGAATTTTAAGTAGCAGCTCTGAATGGGGACTTTCCACAGAACATTGCTTATGCAAAATGTAATGAGGTAGTAGATGGGACTATATTTGGAATATTTTGACAACATAATACACTTCTTATATGGTCTGCTGCTGCAAGACCATGACATACGACTATGCTGTTGGTGTCCCTGATTTAATTAGTGACCCATTTGCTGGGAGGAGGGAGGGAGTAAACCAAAGATGGGTTCTTCTTCCTTGATGCCGAGGGTGAGTGAGTCCACCTTAGTAATTTTTGTAGCAGAGGCTAGGATTACTCCCATAGTCACTTGACTGTGAGTTCTTGTGTGGAGTTGTATGCAGATTGCTCAGGGGAATCTGCATGTAGGTCATGCTCAGTTAGCAACACCTGTACACACAGAATGAGGGATCTAGCATAAAAATATTTACATTTTCCAGCTGTACAACAGCCCCAGGCTAGAATGACACCCTTTAGTTTTGACCTTTCCTTGATGGTAGCTATACTGTTTGACACACAAAGTTATTTCTCACAAGGGAAGATTTTGTGTCAAGAGCAGACAGACTGTGAATGGAATCCTTGTGGAGGAAACACTGAGAAGGAACTATTTTTGGCCAGTGATTGAAGAGGGAATGAATGAGTCAACAAGTGGAACTGGCATCCAGTATCTGAGGTTAGCAGGTGTTGTGGAAACCACAGTGTAAAAAAAAAAAAAAAAAAAGTCAAACTGCATAGGTGTGTTGAGGTACTCTGCCCTTGACTACCTTGAACATAGTATGAATTCTAGGAGAAAATCTGATGTAAAGTTTTCCATTATGGTTTCACCCAAAAAGAGCCTGAGTAAGTGTGTTATTAAAGTGAACTGTGTACTGTGGTAGTGGTACTTTTAGGCAGGCATTATCAGGTTTGAAGACTTATGCTACAGAATAAAAAGCTGTTATGGTGAGCCACATTTTCATTAGGTTTAACATTACCAGTATAAAGTCAGTCTTTTTTTTTTTTTTTTAATCCTCTCCCAAGTTCTTTTCCACCCTTTGACAATGTGCATCTAATCGTGACATCCTTTGCAGAAAAAAGCCATGTATTTAACAAAAACGTGCTATATAGTGAACCAAAGCACACATTAACATCCTCTGATGTTTTCAGTTTTTATTCTTTCCACAACTTGTGGGTTCGGTTCCAATCCTGGGAACCAACTCAGCCTTTACAGTAGCTCATGGGAACCAACAAACTGTCAAGCGCATCCCTTACCCACAGTGCACATATCCCAATAACCTCTGATCTCATTTGCCACTTTGCAAGTTAGAAGTGGTGCCATATTCTCTTGAGCCAGATAAGTGATTTATTTCTTTTTTCTTCTATTATGAGACCATGGTTCTGAGATGTCTGGTACTGACTATGTTAGATCCGAAGACATTCTTACCTCTAGATCCAGCGATTGCTGTAAATTCGGTTCCTTCTGAACAAGGAGACCTCTCAGAACCATATCTGTCCTGTCGGTAACGAAGGGCTGGAGTTGACTGCTATTTTTTTTTTTTTTTTTGAGCTATCTCTGTACCTCAGTGCTTTGGCACAGATCAGCATGGCCCTGGCTTCCGCCTTGGGAAGGATCTCCTTGGGCAGGGAGGGACTACAGCTGCAAGGTCTGCCTCTTGGGTGTGGTGTCCTTTCTTTCTCTGGCTGGATCTGCTTTGGCTATGGAGAGAACCATGTCTGCTTCAGTCAATCGGTACCTTCCCTCTTGGAATAGCCATCTTTGTCACATTTTCACTCAGAACCTCAACCATTGCCTCCACCAAGACAGCAAGTACCAAAGTCTCAGGTTTCCCAGCTGGGTGCCCCTCTTCTTCCAATACCTTCCCAGACCACCCTACTGAGGATATCCCTAGGGAGAAATGCAAGAGGAAGCACTTGGATTCTCTGTAAGACTCTATCACAGAAGACATGGATTTCAGTGGGGGTGAAGGATCCCCAAGGTCACCTCCTATGTCTCATTCGGAGACATCGTAAAGCAGAAAGGTGATTGGAAGTCCACTAATCCTTCATCTGAGGAATTTGTGTACCTGTAGGCCTTTGGTACCTGATCATCTATTTCCTAGTAACTCCGCCTGCCGATGAGCTCATTGAGTTGATCACTCAGCATCTGATTCCATTGAGCCGATCCCCGGAGATGGAACAAAATTATCACAGTCCCCGAGGAGGAGCCATTCTGGACAAAAGGTTTGCCTGTGGATGCCATGGTTATGGCAGCAGCCACAAAAACGGAACTAGCAGAGGAAAGTTCCTGTGTCTATTCTCCTAACAAGGAGTCTGAGACGATGGATAGATTTTTGAAGCAAATTTGTGTCTCTGACCTTTGCCTTACAGTTCTTGAACTACCTGGCCCATTTCACCAGACTACAGAGGGAATTGATTAAAGAATTTTTAGATACCCTCTCAGGAGCTGTTTCTGAAGAAGTTCAGGAGTCTGTTACCTCTCAGCTGGCCACCCTAAATTCCATTTCTATTTCTTCCATGAGGCTCATTTTGCATGTAGCCAAAGGAATGACTAGAGCAGTGGGGTTCAGGCATTGCCATCAAGAGACACGCTTGGATGTACTTATGTAATGTGATTTTTGTGGAGCCCTTTAAGTCTTCATTTGTCAGTGCTCCTTTTGATGGCACTTCTTTGATCCTAAAATTAAAGGCACATTACCAATTGTGAGAAAGATACAAAAACCTTTTCTGGTGTGGGTGTATATTTTTCCACTCCGCAAAGATACTTTTCAAGGAAATAATCAACAGCAACAAAGTACCGGCAAGATTAGTTCTTCAGGCACTGGGGTCCTTGGCAGCATTGCTAACACTTGATGTCCTTTCTATTCTCATGTTGCAGTATTCTTACTATGGTATCCTGTGCCACAGGTGACCCGAACGTCAGCTGCTATGCAAAATCTCAAGCCTGGTTGCTGCTGGTGCATGGGACATCACACACAGGGCCATAAACCAGGGGCCATAAATGTGACATTTGCATGCACAGACCCCAAAACTTCTCTGCCGCAGTCGAACGTCAGATTGATTGTGTCACTCTGCTGTCTTCAAGATGTCTAAAGATAAGTACCTCATTGGGTAAACCTTATTATCCTTGCGTAAGCTTTGGTTGTTACTAGTTTTCTTACCCGATGTCTGCTAGGAAGGGGAAATGTAGGTGCGGATGTCAAATTCTGCACAAAGACTGTTCTGTTTAGTCCAGGAACACGACCATACTACCTGTATCATTTGCCAGTCATTTGTTCCCAAAACTCTGCATAACCATCTGACAGCCCTAAATTTATACCTAGAGAACCAGAAGTTAAAAAGACTAGCTTTACGAATGGACCTGGAGTTGGCCATTGAGGTGGAGTCACCTAAAAAGAAGACCAAACTTTTAAGGCCCACCACTTCTGCTCCTCTGTCATCGGATGCCCTGCCAACCGCCAATATAGGGGTTGAGGGACGTCTGTCAGAACTGGCACCTCCAGCGACTACCCTTGAGGAAGTCGCTTCTGAGGTACTGGTAGGCACGTCCTTGGAGGTTATTCCAATGCTGGCTCCATGGCCCAGGAATCTGAAACCTCACCCACAGGCCAGATCCAGGAAAGTAGGCCCTCAATGTCTGCCAAGTCAACTCCTTTAAAAAAGAAACAAAAGACTAAATATTTATCTGCTCCTTCTAAGGAACAGCCTTGCTAAATGCCTTCACATCCCTTAGGCCCTCAACAGCCACATTGCTTGTCCTAAGCCCTAGGCCTGCCTCAGCTGCCTCTTTCCTTCCTACCTTAAAACACATGAGGAAGAAACCTTCTCCTCTTCCTCTGCTGAGTCAGTTACCTACTCCTCCCAAATAGCTTCTACTTTGGACTATTACTCCCCAGATGAGGACTACATTGAGAGAGACTACTCTCCCACTGAGGATATTGCATTTGGAGAAACTATTACTAAAATGAGGGAGTATTTTAAATGGGATACAGCTCAGATGACAAAAGTTCAAAAAAGATATTTTGAGTTACTCCAGGTGGAATCACCCTCCCAGTCAGCTATCCCTCCTGTTATCCCAGCATTACCTGGATGCCTTTACATCAGCCTCAAAGACTCCTGAGTCTCAACCTCCTGCTCCCAAGAGACCTGCCCATTTTTATAAGGTCCCAGACGAGCACAAATTTCTTGTGAAGCGCCCCTTGGCGGACCCTGCAGTTATAGCAGTAGCCCCTAACAAGCAGTCCAGACTCATTCCTTCATCCTCTCTCTTGCCTTCAGACAAGGATAGCAAGGTAATGGACAGGCTGGGGAAAAAGGGTTCCTATCAGTTTGTCGAAACTTCAGCAGTTCGAACACCATATGTTCGAACTGTGAAGTTCGAAAACTGATTATCGCAAAGCCACAGAACACCACCGTTTCTGTGGCTTTGCGATTTTCAGCACTGTGGTGGAAAGTTATGGGTCGGGTTCAGGTAAGTGTACGATTGTGTGGACGTTAGGGTGGGATAGGTGAGTTAGGGTTAGGGCACAGGTCACGTGAGTGTACAATAGTGACGGACCATAGGGTTAGGGTTAAGGGAAGTGGATAGATAGTGTATGTACAGTTTAGTGTAGGGTTAGATGTAGGATTTTAAGTGTGTGTGTGGATTGCTGGGTTTTTTGGTGTGCTTGTGTTGTGTGTGTGTTTTTTGGAACAGTGATTTTTTTCCCTGGGAAAAAAATCGCTGTTCTAAGCCTTCGATGATTTTGCGTTTCAAGGTTAGAAGTTTGAACATATGGTGTTCGAACTTCTGCCGTTTTGATGAAGTGATATAGACCCAGGGGAAAAGGCATATACCTCTTCCACTGTAGCCTGTAGTGCAATTAATTACCAGACCCACATGGTCAAATATCCCCTAGATTTGGTTTCACAGGCTTCCTCCTTACTGTCTTCCTTGCCTGACTCTCCAAACAAGTCACAAGTAACATCCAAGCTGTCCCTGGCATCTCAGGTAACCAGACAATCAGAGGGCAGATATGATGCAGCTGTGGCCTCTGCAAGGTCTGCTGCATCAGCTTCTGTTTTACGCAGATATTCATGACTTCAGCTGCTTTGACTACAACCCCTGCCTGAAGACTTTAAGACCAAGATTTTGGACGAACCCCTGGACATTAAATTCCTGTGTGGCAAACAGTCTGCTGATCTGTTTAAAAGCCTCCAGGAGAAGAGTAAGGAACTCCAGGACCTGAAACACTTACTGGTCTCCCCAGTATTACAATTTTTTAGGAATTATCCTGCAAAGACCTCTTTTGTCAGGAGAGCCCCCACCCCATCCTCCTCTTCCACCTCCAGACATAGACAGGGTCCAGGAAAACACCCACCCCAAGGACAGCCCCTTCACAACCCCCCAAGAGGCAGCCTTTTCAAGACAGGAATAATAATGTGTGACTGCTTCAGCCACCTTCTCCTCCCATCATGCCTCTCTCACTGTCTTACCCTCTGGTAAGAAGTCACTTCAGATTGTTGGGTCCTGGCAATAGTTGAAAAAGGATACTTCATGCCTTCGCTGGAAAAACCCATTCCACTAGGTATCCCATTCCCTCCCAAGAAAAAAGTACACCTAATCCCTCAAATTATCCAAGAAGTTCTCACCCAGGGCACCATAAAACCCGTCCCCCAAGCCAAGAAGGAAAAGGGTTCTACTCCAGGTTATTCTTAGTACCATAAAAGGATGGCCCTTGGGGGACCCATCCTGGATCTATCCTTCCTAAACCTATTTCTAAATGTCCCTTTCTTCAGAATGCTATCCCTTCGAAACTTTCTACCACTATTGCCACCCAAGGCTTTCATGGCCACTTTGGACTTGAAGGAGGCTTACCTTCACATACCTATCCACCCAAACCACAGGAAGTATCTGTGCTTTGTTGGACCCTGCTCACACTTTCAATTTACTAACTTGCCCTTTGGTTTATCCACTGCACCAAGAGTCTTCACAAGGTGCCTAGCCCCAACAGTACCCTACTGCAGGACCCAAGGGCATGCAAATCTTCCCATACCTAGACGACATCCTTATTCTTGCAGAAGGAGAAGACACCTTCAGAAATCATCTGTTCCTCTCCATGTCACTGCTCCAAGGTTGAGATTCAGACTCAACCTGAAAAAATCATCACTCACCCCAGCAACAGGGCAGAACCTTCCTGGGATGCAGGATAAGGACCGACCTGATGAAGGCCTTCCTCCCTCAGGACAAGGTAAACTCCCTGGTCAGCCACTTCCTGGACCTTCTCTTGGTCAACCACCTGTCAGCCAGGCAATTCATGCACCTCCTAGGCCTTATGGCAGCCTCCATTCCTATGCTGCCACTAGCCGGGTTGCACATGAGGAAGTTACAGTGGTACCTGAAGATTGTGTGGTCACAACATAGCCACCTACTGGACTTTCAGATACCCTTCCTTCCATGCCTAAAAACAGAATTGAAGTGGAGGATTCTACAGGTACAACAAAATCCATGGCTACCCCTACAACCCACCACACCAACACAACTAATGCACACATGCTTCAGACCTAGTCTGGGGAGCAACCATGAATGGCCTCAAGGTGCAAGCCCTATGGGAGCCATCCCTCCAGAGAAAGCACATCAGTATATGGGAGATGACTGCAGTACACCTAGCCCTGCAGGTCTTTCTCCCTCTAATGCAGCCAGGCCTCCTACAGATCTTCATGGACAAACACCACTGTAATACAGTGTACATCAACAAACAAAGGGGGACTAGGTCTTACCTGCTCTGCAGGCTAGCAGTGCAAGCATAGGAATTAGCCTGTCATAACGTTTCACTGCAGGCAGTCTATATTCCTTCCCAGTGCAACCACCAAGTGGATGTTCTCAGCAGATCATTCTCTCTACATCACGAGTGGATGTTGCAAAAAGATGTATTCCTACACATTGTCTACCACTGGGGCACACCTCAAATCAATTTATTTGCCTCACCCCAGAACAGACAATTGAAAATATTTTGTGCCAAGGACCCCTCCCCACGAGCTTGGAGAGTGGACACCTTCACCATCCTGTGGAAGGGACTATTTCTGTATGCTTTCCCTCCCTTCCCTCTCATTCAGAAAGTCCTCCTAAAAATCAGGAGGGACATGCCAGAAATCTTGCTGGTGACTCTCTACTGGCCAAGGCAGCATTGGTTCCCCCTTCTTCAGTCTCTTGCCAAAGGAAATCACAAATTACCTCACAAGGTGGACCTGCTCACACAACAGAAGGGATCTCTCATTCATACACACCTGGAGGTGCTTTCCTTAACCCTTTGGGTGATAAAGTTTTAATCCCTTCAGACACCATTACACTGAAGGCATGCTATCTATCCTGCAGGAGGCCAGGCAGCCCAATACCAGGAGGTCCTACATTTCCAAATGGGAAAGGTTCTCCAAATGATGTCTCCAAAGGCATAGGGACCCCTTTCAAGTGGCTGTTCCTCTAGTTTTAGCCTGTGTGTGTGAGCCCATTGAAATCAGACCTTTCATATTCTTTAGTGAAGGTTCACTTATTTGTTATCTCTGCCTGCTTACTTCTGGACCCTCCTCTACTCTCCAGACTGGATGTTAAACTATTCTTAAAAAGAGGTCCTGCACATTAGGCCACCAAAAAAGCCTATCCCGTCACCTTGGGGCCCAAACTATGTTCTAGAAAAACACTGGCCCCATTCGAGCCAGCCAGGACTGCCTCCCTGTAGATGTGCACATGGAAAATGGTCCTAGTGGTAGCCATAACCTCAGCCAGAAGGGTGTCAGAATTACAAGCACTAATGACATCCCCACCCTACAATATGTTCCACAAAGATAGGGTGACCCTGCACACCAACCCTTCCTTTATGCCCTAAGTGGTCAATCAGCTGTCACTAAGTCAGTCTATTCACTTACCCACCTTTTTTCCTTCTCCTAAAAATGACAGAGAGAGAGTACTCCACTCCCTTGATGTCCACAGGCAACTAAGGTTCTATTTAGACAAAACCAAGGCCATTAAAAAGTCTAGTCGGCTCTTTGTGTCCTTCCATCCCAGGGCTCTTGGCAAGGCAGTAGCCAGACAAATTATTTCCTGCTGGTAAGGAAAACTATATACTTTTGCTATTCCTACCATGGAAAACAATTGCCTCATGGGGTCAGGGCACACACTACAAGAGCTGTAGCTTTTTCTGAGGCCTTCCTAAAAGGCCTGGACACAACTGCCATCCTTGAGGCAGCCACCTGGTCCTCCGTACATACCTTCACCAACCATTACAAACTGGACCATATTTCCAAAGCCAGAGCAAGATTTGATAGAGCAGTCCTGCAGGGATTCTTGGAATCTGTTACTTCCCTCACCCTGCCCCCTTCTTAAGCTATGGTACTCTCCCACAGTTAAAATACTGCAACATGAGAAAAGAAGGATTTAGAATAGTTGTGTAAAACTTTACCATAACCATAGATGTCCTTCTCTTTAATGTTGCAGTATTCCTTCCCTCCCTCCTATCCCCTTACTTTTCACCTGTCCAGAGGGCATCATGGGGCACTACCTAGACTATGGTCAGACTGGGCAGTCAGTTGCATTTCTCCTGTCTGCAGGGCCCCATTTGGCTCTATCTAAACTATTGTCCAACTAGGCAGTCAGTTCTGTGGTCTGTGCATGTAGACATCACATTTAAGGCCCCTGGTTTATGACCATGTGTGTGACATCCCACGCACTAGCAGCAACCAGGCTTGAGCTTTTGCATAGGAGCTGACATTTGGATTGCCTAATATGGAGGATCCTACAGAAAGAATACTGCAACATGGAAGAAAAGGGCATCTATGGTTATGGTAAGATTTTACACCTTTTTCTTTTCTTTGGCCAGATTTCATATGAGAATTTTACAATAGCTGCTTGCAACAGGTAGTTGTTACATCAGGCCCAGATTGTAAATCTTAAAAAGAGGAGATGGTATTAGAGATTCTTACTTCAGAATAATGGCAAAATCTCTGTTTATGCATCTTTGTTCCAAAGGGAGAAGAAGGCTTCTGTCTTGTCCTAGACCATAGCAGTTTCAGCAGTGCTATGCAGTAAATCAAATTCTAGATATTAACTCTACAGAGTGTCACATGATGCTGCATGGGATCACCAGACATGATGACTGCCTTTTGGTGCTTCATTTTCTGAGTTTCACACAGGAGATTCCTTCACATTACACTGACTAGGTACCTTTTCTGGCTCAAGCTCAGCTGTTTGGACCACTTGCTAGGTTGTTGACTATAGTAGCCAAAGGCTGTTAGGAAATTACTCTGTTTTGTTACCATGAAGACTTGCTTTTTGTAGGCCCAATCATGGACTCTCAAGTGGCATCAGTGTGTTGGATGCTTCAAATAGACTGTGAAAAGTCAGATTTTCTCTGTATGTTAGAAGATGCATTCCATTTGGTTATTCCTCCCAGTGGACAAAGGTCCAGGATTTCATGAGTGGAGTACTTGGCAAAGGATCCAAGCAAAGACCACCTGCATCTTCTGGATTTATTGGCCCCTTGGTCTTCATGGTGACATTTGCGCATTTGTGTTGTGAACACTACTAAAGACTGAGTTGTCAGTAGATTCAGAGTATCTATGCTCTGGGATGATCGTATGTCAGATCCGTATTGCTGGGACATGGAGTGGAGGTCTGTCTCTGACAGCCTTCAGGTGCACCTCCCATTCCAGCAGCCAAACCTATTACAGATGCTGATGACAGATATGTCACCAATAAGGTAGGGATCTTTTCTTGGTATAAGTGGAATGGTCCCTACTGGAGAGGGAAACAACACAGCCAGTTAGAGGTATTTGCAGTCCTGGCCCTGAAGGCTGTGGGAAAAAGTTGCTGCTAGTCCACTAACCAGTCTTTGTGCAATATGCAAACAAACCATGTGACATGCAGTCATCCCTGTGTATAGAGGCACTCCATATCTGGCACTGGGCCATAGACAGTGTCATTGCATTCTCAGTGTCCCTTTCTTTCTTTCTTTCTCTCTCTCTCTCTCTCTCTCCTTCTCTCAGACGTTTACATCCCCTGCAAAATTAACCTGCTGTTAGAATGTCTTGAGTCTCTTTTCCAGTCTTTTTCTTAAGTATTGTGTTCAGGAGCTGTATCTTTTTTATCTACCATCTTTGGGCATGGAAGGTTTGTGTACACCTGCCATGCATTATTTGTTTCTGAGTCTCAGCAAAATGTTTAGAAACAGCATAGCTTATGATCAAGACCTCCTACTGGTGAAGATAGCTCTCAGGTTCCTAGCAATACCAAATACACACTTACCTCTAACCAAGGAACTTTCCCATAGTTTAAGTAACAACCCAATCCACCTTGAGTCGTAGTTTCTGTAGACACTCTGATTCCACCAAATCTTTCTGAAGTATTGCCAGATGTCTTCTATCTGGCAGATGTACTCTACTGGTTGAGATGGAGAAGTTCTCCATATGGGTGGAGTAGTATTCATTACTGCCCTAATCCGCTGGCTGGTGTTTGTGACCATGCAATATTTATGTACATATACATAATACATGTGTAAAATCTGGACCAGTTATTCCATAAATATGCATGTGTCTATTATCCCTACCCACTATGCCCTTGTGAACAGGACCAGCTGGACAGACAGTTACTTAAGGTATTCTGCATCTCTGCCCACTTTTAAAGAACCCTCCTCCTCTGTGGAATTTGAATTTCAGGATTGACATTCTTGTCAATCCCCTGATCAAATCCAGTAGTCCAGTGGTATCAGAGATGGTTTGAAAAAATCTCTTCCTGTCTGTAATTGTTTGCTCCCAGGATTTCAGAGTTACAAGTCCTCATGTGTAAGGAACTTTATCTGGTCTTTCACAAGGATCATGTGCCTTTTTGGTATAACTCGTGTTTCCCCCAAAAAGTGATGCCAGAAACCAGTCCAGTAGTCTCTTGTTTTCTTTGTAAGGCCAGAAAGCAAGAGGCAAATAGCTCTTCACACTCTGGTTGTATAATGTCATCTCATGATTTCCTTGAAACAAGTACAGCAGTGTAGGAATATAGAGCAGTTGATGTTCGGCATTGGATCACTGTTGCAATAGCCTAATAGGATGTCCTGCCAAGGATCAGATCTACATGTCAGCTTCCAAAGCTTTAAGGCACCTTCCATGCTCTCTAGCCATTATCCTGCATGATAAACTCATTGGTTAGGGTGCCAAAAACTCGGAATTGTCCTGCCACCAATCACTGTGCTGCTGTGTGGGCTTTGAGAGATCAATCAGCACTTCTTCAAGGCTGGGCAGATACTTTCCCTATTGGGGATTACCTTCCACAGTTTACTTATTTTTTGATAGAAGTTATGTTTTCAGTTAGAAATTTTGCTTTGAACTTGTATACAGGTGTGCTTAGTGATTGCCACTAAAATGTTACCTCAGAATTATACATGTGTACTTTAATAAATATTGGTGTATTTTGTTGGTAACTGTGGATGGTCATCCCCAATAGGGAAAGTAACCAAAAACTCTGTAGCTTATCCCTTACCCACAGTGCACCTTTCCCATTTACCTCAGATCTCATTTGCCACTTTGCAACTTAAACGTGGATACCGGTGCTCTCGAGCAGATAAGTGTTTATTTTAGATTTACTTAAAAACTTTAGCAAAACCATTTAAAATCTTTCCACATTATCTCTTTTACTGTTTTTAAAACTTCTCACTTTTTGTACGGTAGTACCCTTTGAATACTATTGATAAGGCTTAAATCCATCTTCTTTTGTTGAAGCTACATCTGGACTTCTGAGCAATTAAAGGGCAAATCTGATCTTCCGAGCCCTTCCCCCTCTTCCAGGCTTTCAGAGAAGGCCAAGAAGAGAAGTGCTTCAGTTCTGACATCTCCTTCAGTTTTGACAGCTAAGAAATCTAAATCTTTGGTTCCATCCTGTCCATCAGAACCAACTTCATAAAAGTAAAAAAAAAACTAGGCTCTGACGGATCTATCAGACCCAAGAACAGAATCTAGTCAATGTTAAGTTGTCAATCTCGCCTTCATTCTTGCTTGATGGGTTCGGAGCCGATCCTCGGCTCCGACTCGGCACTTGCTAAGCTCGAGAGTCACTTTTACCAGCTCGAGGCAGCCCCATATCCCATGATGCAAGGCGGTAAGTACCCAGATCTCGTTTGCCGCTTCGCTGATGAGGTCCTCCTTTTACCAGCTCCTGGTAAGTGATTTGCTACTTTGCTATTTTAGCCCCTTTTAACAAAAAAACCCTTAATTGTTAGTTTTATATCAGTTTTAAACCTTTTCTGACAGAAAATTCTCTGTCTCCTCTTATTTTTTTAGTCAGACTTTCACCCATCCCATCCCCCCCCCCTGTTAGGGTGTGTGTGTGTGTTTACTAGTTATACCTTTTGGTATATTTAATTTAATTTCTTTGACTGGTGTGTGTGTCTGTGTGTTTTACACCATGTCTAAAGAAAGGGTCTCAGGCTTTAAGAAGTGTGACTCGTGCTGTCAGAAAATGTCTCTGACAGACGGTCACACTTCTTGCCTGTACTGTCTGGGGCCTCTTCACCTGCAGGACTCCTGTGCTATATGTCATTCTTTCAGCCAGAGAGTCCTGCAGGAAAGAAGAAATAAGCTGATTTTGAGGGGCCTTCTTAAGCCCGAGGGCTCTCCGGCTAAGTCGGCTCCATCCAAGACTTCTAAGTCTTCCAAGGCCCAGGCTTCTGTGTCCAAGCCTGCGGCCTCGGCTCCGACTCATTCTGAGTCGAGATCGGCTATGGCTGGAGCCGATTCTGGGTTAACAAAACCTTCGGCACCGATGGCTATCGGTGACGATTCTGGTTCGACCACTTCGGTGTCGGCTCCGATCGGTTCCGACCACCATGTGGCTCAGTCATCGGTGTCGGCTCCGATCGGCTCCGACACCGTTACTTTTGTGGCTGTATCGGCTCCGGCTGGAGCCGATGCATCGAAGCTGCCTGTCGGCTCCGATAAGTTGTCGGCTCCGACAGGTTCAATAGTTTCATCGGTTCCGATGGCTCCTTCGAGGAAGAGGTCTAGGTCTCCTTCCTTGGAGCCGATACTTTCGGCTCCGGCTTCACCTCTCCTCTCGGAACGGAGCCATCGGAGCCAATCTTCAAGGTCATCCAGGCTTTCTGACCATGATTTAGAGAGAGTGGTCAGTAGATTACTTAAGTCACAGGCACTGGCCCAAATGTTACATAGTCCGTCTCAACAGACGGCTATTGGTCCACACCCATTGCAGTTCCTCCTTCAACTCTACCCCAGAGCTTGGAGTTGGAGTCTTCGGAATGGTTACTGCTACGGCTGAGGGACAGATACCCCTTCTGTTCCTTCAGCCTCTACTCTTATCTCCTCTTGAGACCTTCCTTAGAGGGATTCGGTGGCCGGGCTTCCATGGTCTCCTCCGAGGGGTGAGTGGCATCGGACCCTTGTCCGAACCCGCTCTTCCCTTGGAGCCTCGGCCTTGGTGAGCTCTGCTCCGACATCTGCCTCGGAGACTTCCCTTCGGTGGTCCCTGGGTTCCTAGCTCTTGAACGGGTTCTCTCGGACCTTCCTGGGAGGGAGCATTTGAGGTGATGAAGAGTGTGCTGGCCACGGGTATCAGCCAGCAGTCTGTTCCCTTAGCTCCTCCCTCTATAGTGCCTGTTGACATCTCTGCCACTTCTCTTGCTATAGGACCCAGAGATCCTCCGCCTCAGGTTTCCCCATTGGGAATATCCCCTCTTCCGAGGATTCTCCTGATGTTTCGGGAGATCCTCCTAGGAAGAGGACCTGTAAGAGGAAACATGTAGACTCCCAGTCTATCACTTCAGATACTGACTTAGAAGAGTCAGAGGGATCCCCAAGATCCCCCTCTGAGGATGTCTCCTTCTCAGACATCCTAGAACTCCTTAGACAGAGGGAAACTGGCCCACCAATAATCCCTCTGAGGATGAGTCAGTATACCTAGAGGCGTTTGGATCTCGGCCCTCCACCTCCTGGGTGTCTCCGCCTTCGACCCCCTTATGCAGGTTATTGCCCGAAGGCGTGGGCTGCTCCTGACTCTGTAGAGCCAGTCCCTAGGAGGCCTTCAAAATTTATTACTGCCCCGTGTGATAAGCAATTCCTCACTAAGGGTGTCCCCGCTGATGCCATGGTGGTGGCTACTGCCACCAAGAAGGAACTTGCAGATCCTTCCGTGCCCATCCATCCTCCTAATAAGGACTC
Source organism: Protopterus annectens (assembly GCF_019279795.1). Taxonomy (NCBI): domain Eukaryota; kingdom Metazoa; phylum Chordata; order Ceratodontiformes; family Protopteridae; genus Protopterus; species Protopterus annectens. The sequence goes on along the minus strand of NC_056742.1, from coordinate 125,003,367 downwards.
TAGGACCATGGATAGGTGCGGTGGCGGATGTTTTCCTCAGCGACCTTTGCTATGCGTTCGCTGAATTACCTATGTCACTTCACCAGACTCCAAAGGGATATCCTTAAGGAGCTAGGTGATGTTGTACAGGATCCTACAGCTGCAGGGGCTCAGGATAAAATTGCTTCGCAGCTAGGAACCCTTAATTCCATTGCAAACTCCTCCATGCGGCTAATATCATATGCTGCTGATGGAGCGAGTAGGGCCGCAGGTACAGGTGTGGCTCTTAGGCGCCAAGCCTGGATGCGGCTATGTGACTTTGCAGATCCCTTTAAGGCGTCCTTCACAAATTCTCCCTTTGATGGGTCAGCTTTGTTTGGCCCTCAAGTGAAGGAAACTTTGACCAGGTGTGAGCAGGACGGCAAGACTCTTTCTGCCGTAGGAGTCCGTATTTCCACCCCTTCTAGACCTTACCCCAAAGGACAGAAAGGTGGCAAAATGTGGTTCCGCAAATCCCAAGGAGTCACGCCGGATTCACGTGGTCAGTTTACCCCTAGAGGCAGAGGGGTAACAACAACAGACGCGCTCTAGAGGCAGAGGGGTCCAAAACCAGGGAAACAGAGAGCCTCTCTCTGACAAGCCCTTTCAGCATCCCTGAGATGTTGCCCGGCTGTCCCTCCTTGGAGGCAGTCGGGGGAAGATTATCACTGTACCCAGAAGCCTGGCACTCCCTCACTCAAGACAGATGGGTACAGTCGATCATATCCAAGGGTTACATAATTCCTTTCGAGGAAAGTCCTTTCTACCCCTCAAATTCCCTTCCAGATGTACCAAGGGAAATTGCAGAGTTAGAAGTCTCAAAACTACTGCAAAAAAGAGCCATTCAGCCAGTTACAACAGACCATTCAGAGCCGGAATCTACTCAAGGTTCTTTTGGTCCCCAAAAAGACGGGAGACTGGAGACCAATATTGGATCTCAGCAGACTCAACAAGTCTGTGAGGAAGACAAGATTCCGAATGGTCACTCTTCAGTCAATTCTGCCCTTCTTACAGAAGGACAACTGGATGTGCTCAATAGATCTTCAGAATGCGTACTATCACATCAAAATTCACAGACGCTCCAGGAGATTTCTCCGCTTTCGGCTGGGGTCCAGTCATTTCCAGTTCAGAGCCCTGCCCTTTGGTCTCACTACAGCCCCCAGAGTGTTCACCAAATGCATGGCAGTGGTCACGGCTCACCTGAGACGTCAAGGATTCCAGGTGTTTCCGTATCTCGACGACTGGCTCCTTTCAGCCACCACCAGGCATCAGCTTATTCAAGCCAGGGATTACACAATAAAGCTTTGTACTCTTTTGGGCATCTCGATCAACTTGAAAAGTCATCCTTATCGCCCTGCCAGTCTATTACTTTCATAGGCAAACTTAAACACTGTTCGGATGTCAGCTACCCTTACAGATCAAAGAGTTTCAGACATTCAAAGTCATGTCAAGATCATTCTAGCCAACAAGAAAGTACAGGCCAGAATGGTTCTAAAGGTATTAGGCCTCATGGCTGCGGCCATTACTCTTCTTCCCTGGCTCGCTTCTACATGCCTTCTTCAGTGGATGCTGTTCACACAGTGGTCGTACCAACAACTTCCAATGCGTCACCAGATTCTGGTGACACAGACTTGCAAAGATCATCTTGCGTGGTGGATCACATCTCCCCAGGTTCACCAAGGCAGACACTTTGTACCCCCATCCCCGGTAGCCACTGTCACCACGGATGCCTCCCTGATCGGGTGGGGCAGTCATTATCAGGGCAGGATGGTTCATGGGACGTGGCAGCCGTTCGAGTACCACCTGCACATAAATGTCCTGGAGATGAGAGCAGTGCTTTTAAGGTTGCAAGCCCTCAACGACTTTCTTCCCATAGGGACAATTGCAGTCCACACAGACAACATGTCTGTAGTTTGGTATATCAACAAACAGGGCGGAACCAAGTCCTACCCCTTGTGTCGAGAAGCGCTCAGACTATGGCAATGGGCAATCTTCTCTCATCGGTTTCTGGTAGCAACGCATATCCCTGGGAAAACCAACATTGTAGCGGACAGATTGAGCAGAGCTATTCTCATGCCTCACGAGTGGTCTCTCAAGCAATCTATAGCAGAAGAGATTTTTCTGGAATGGGGTCGTCCATGTTGCGATCTTTTTGCTACTCCCCAAAACAGCAAATGCCCAGACTTCTTCTCTCTCTTCCCTCTTCCAGGCCATCCCCCCAGAGACGCTCTGACCCAGGATTGGCCCCAGGGACTTCTTTATGCCTTTCCTCCATTTCCTCTGATCCCTCAAGTTATCCAGAAAGCAACCATTTTGAGAGCCAAATTGATTCTCATTGCTCCTTACTGGCCTCGACAAGTTTGGTTCCCGTTCCTCCATCGTCACCTTTTGGTGCAGCCGTGGCATCTGGACCCAGTGCCAGATCTTCTGATTCACCAATCCGGTCAGTCTATCCCTTCTCTCAACCTCACAGCATGGTTGCTCCACTTCCTTCCTTAGCCAGGCTTCCTTTGATCTCTAACCCTGTTAGAGACATCATAGTAGCTTCTTTAAAATCCTCTACCAGGAGGATTTATGCAAGCAAATGGAAACGTTTCTCTTATTGGGCTAATGCCAAGAATATTGATCCTTTCACTGCCCCTGTTCAGGCAGTCCTGGACTTCTTAGCAGAGATTTTTCATGCAGGCTCCTCTTCTTCCACAGTCAGAGTTCAATTGGCTGCTATCTCGAACTTTCATGTCGGGATTGCAGATCACAATATTATGTCCCATAGGCTTTGTAGGGCCTTCTTGAGAGGAATTTTCCTGCTAAAGCCTCCAATCAGGAATCCTCCTCCTCAATGGGATCTAAATTTAGTGCTGACATCCTTGATTCTTCCCCTTGAGCCAGCTGTTTCTTGCTCCCTAAAATTTCTTTCTTGGAAAACTTTATTCCTAGTAGCTATTACATCGGCCAGGAGGGTGTCTGAACTTCATGCTCTATCCGTTCGACCCCCCTATTTGGTTTTTCACAAAGACAGAGTATCATTGAGAACTAATCCGACCTTTTTGCCCAAGGTCGCCTCAAAGACCAATTTGAATCAATCCATTGATCTCCCAGTATTTTTCCCAAACTATTCAGACAGAGCCGAACAAAAACTACATTATCTTGATGTCCACCGCCAACTCAGATATTATTTGGACAGAACTAAAAAATTCAGGAAATCTGATCAACTTTTTGTTTCCTATGCGGATAACAAGAAAGGCCTTCCTGTCTCTAAAGTAACCTTGTCTAGATGGCTTTCTTCGGTCATCTCTGAAATTTATCTGCTCAGGGGAAAACAGCTGTGCTCAAAACCTAAGGCACATTCAACTAGGAGCTTAGCTACTTCTACAGCCTTTCAAGCTAGACTTCCTATAGACACTATTTGTGCAGCGGCCACTTGGGCCACTCTTCATACTTTTGTTTCCCATTACAAATTGGACTTGGCCTCCAGGGATAGAGCCAGTTTTGGCTCTACAGTCCTCAAGAGTCTGTTCCATTGAGCCATCCAGGGTAGAGGTGCTAGGGACGCGGTCCCATCAAGCAAGAATGAAGGCGAGATTGACAACTTAACATTAAGAAGTTATGTACCTACCATAACGTTCCATGTTAGTTGTCTTCTCTCGCCTTCTTTCTTGCGACCCTCCCTCCTTCCCCCGAGCCTGGACAGACCTTGTTTCTCTAAGGAGTTATTATGCTGAAGACAATTCATTCCTGGTCTTTCTTACATCCCGTAGGCTTTCCTTCTTTCTTTCTTCCTTTGGGAAGTGTTTTATGCTTGGTGCTATTGCCCTTTGTCATCAAACGAGATCTGGGTACTTCCCGCCTTGCATCATGGGATATGGGGCTGCCTCGAGCTGGTAAAAGTGACTCTCGAGCTTAGCAAGTGCCGAGTCGGAGCCGAGGATTGGCTCCGAACCCATCAAGCAAGAAAGAAGGCGAGAGAAGACAACTAACATGGAACGTTATGGTAGGTACATAACTTCTTATTCACTGGAACCAACCCCTTAGACTCTAAAGACACATGAAAAAAGGCATGTTTCGGTGCCAAGATCCTGTGAGCTATTCAGTTCAGTTGGAACCGGAGCTCTCTTGGGGCGTTATCTGTCCTGTCAGTTTCGAGGGGCTAGAGTCAACTCCTATGTTTTCAGAGTCTGCTCTGCACCTCAGAGTTTCAGCATGGATCACTTTGGCTCTGGCTTCTGCTTCCATCTGAACCGAACAGCTCACAGCAGTAACAGGTTCCAAAGATAAAGATATCCTTTGGTTCTGATGCAGATTGCACCAGGTAGCTCAGAACCATAGTCCCCAAGCCCTCAAGTGAAGTTAGGAGAAGGAAGTAAAGGAGAAGTAGCTGAAGAATGGAATCATTGACCCATGAACAGAGGTGAATCCTGCCATACCTAGCACCCAAAGGATTTTTCTTACCAGTCTCTCCAAATAGTCTTTGGTTAGACTTTTAGAGAACAGGACAGAACATTACAGAAGGAGATTTAAGTATTTCCAAAAATGCTACAAATTCAAGAACTGCTAGAAAAGAGTCATCCAAGAAGTCCCGCCAGACCAGGGAAAATCCAGAACTTATTCAAGATTATTTGTAATGCCAAAAAAGGCAGGGGCCTAGAGACCAATTTTGGATCTCAGTGATTTGAACAAGTCAGTTCAACAAAGTTCCAAATGGTCACAGGTCACTCCATTCTTCCATTTTTGGAACAGAATGACTGGATTTGCTCAGTAGACCTTCAGGATGCATGCTGTCTTTTAAAGATGGACAGGCAATCCAGAAAGTTTCTTCATTTCTGGCTGAGAGCCATCACTATCAGTTTAGAATTCTGCCTTTTGGTCTCACCATAGCCCCCAGGGTTTTCAAGTGCATGGCAGTAGTAGTGGCTCACTTGAAACTGCTGGGATTCTGGGCGTTTCCGTACGTAGATGACTAGTTCATTACCATTCCGACCAGACAGTGGTTGGAGACAAAAGAGCAGGTTCTCCAGACATGTTCCTATCTAGGGATAACCATAAACTACAAAAAATCTCACCTTGAACCAACTCCGACCTTGGAATTCATAAGAGCTATCCTGAATACAAAGACAATAGTTCTCTTCCCCCACTGAGACTACAAAAAGTCAGACCACAAGCTGTGAAGATAATCAACAGCAAGAAAGTATCTGCACGCCTAATTCTACAAGTCCTGGGGCCATGGCAGTATCTATAACTCTAGTTCCCTTTGCCAGATTTTACATGAGAATTTTACAGTGGCTGCTTGTAACACAATGGTCAGTATTGTACCAACCAATGTTAACTGTGATTGCAATCACCAGCATTTGCAAGAGAGATATCAAATGGTGATTCAGTCAGATCAAATTCTAAAAGGCTGTCCTTTCACTCCCTCTCAACACAATTCCACAGTGACAACAGACACTTCCCAGTTAGGGTGGGGGGCATACAATTCCACAGTGACAACAGACACTTCCCAGTTAGGGTGGGGGGCATTATCTGGGGAACACTGTCCAAGGCATTTGGTCCCTCTTAGAGGCCAACTTGCATATCAGTGTCTTAGAGATGAGAGTAGTGATTTTAGCATTGCAGGCCTTCCAGGATGCTGTCCCTTCAGGAACAGTTGCAATTCAAAAGGACAACATGTCAGTAGTTTGGTACATCAACAAGCAAGGAGGAACCAGTTCCTATCCCTTGTGACAAGAAGTTCTCAGTGTGGCAGTGGAAGATCTCATCCAACTGCTTTCACATAGCAACACGCATTCCAGGGAAATCCAGTGTAATAGCAGCAAACTGAGCAGATGCATACTCCTACCCTCACGAGTGGTTTCTCAATCCAAAAGTGACAGAATATTTCATCAATGAGGCCAGCCTTGCTCCAATCTTTTTACCTCTCCCCTAAACAAGTACAGCAACTACTTTACCATAATCCCCCCTCAGGGGGAGTCACCAAGGGATGATCTTGTCCACAATTGGCCCTCCGATCATCTTTATGCCTTTCCTCCAATTCCAAGTGTCTACAAAAAGCAATCAGGTTGAAGAGCAAGGTAATCCTCATTGCACCTTATTGGTCTCTACAGATTTGGTTCCCCTTCCTTTGGCCTCATCTGATTCACTGACCTTGGATTCCGGACCCAGTTCCAGATCTCCTGTCTCATCCGACAGGCACATCTTTAACCTCAAGCTGAGAGCTTGGTTTCTCCAATTCCATTAATGGCCAGACAATCCATATTCTCTTCACCTGTCTGACACATACTTTTGGCTTCTCACAAACCATCTACGTGTAAACTTTACAACAGTAGTATGAAAAGGTATGTCTTTTGGGCAGGTTGACCCTTTTTCAAAACCTGTTCATAAGATTCTGTCATTTTTAGCCTCACCATTCATTGAGGGGGCTTTGTCTTCTACTGTTAATGTTCAATTAGCAGCTATATCCAATTTTTATATTGGATTGGAAGACATGTCACTTGCTTCTCATCAACTTTGTAAAGCTTTTTTTTGAGAGGCACTGTTCTTTTAAAGCCTCATTACAAAGATCCAACCCCTCCTTGGGACCTGAACTTGGTGTTGCAAGCAGTCATGCAACCTCCTTTTGAACCAGCAACAGATTGTGATCTTAAGTTGCTGTCCTGAAAAACTATTTTCTTAGTAGCTATAACTTCCACCAGAGGTATTTCAGAAATTCAGACATTGTCTTGTAAGCCACCATATTTGATTTTTCACAAGGATAGGATTGCTTTAAGGACCAACCCATTTTTTCTACCAAAGGTGGTTTCAGAAGTCAATATCAATCAAACTGTTAACCTACCAGTTTTCTTCTCCAAATTTGCTAATAGAGGTGAATATTGCTTACACTTGTTAGATGTTCATAGACAATTATGGTTTTATCTTCATAGAACAAAATATATCAGAAAATGTGTCCAGTTATTTATCTCTTCTTAAATACAAAACCAGGAAAACCTGTGAGCAAAGTGACATTGGCTAGATGGCTAACAGATTGCATTTCTTTAATCTACAATAAATTAGGAATTGTTTTATCAAAACCTTTGAAAGTACATTCAACTACAGCTGTAGCGACTTCAGATGTCTTCCAACCTAGAGCCTCCATGGATAATATTTGTGCAGCAGCAACCTGGGTGACTCCCCTTACTTTCGTCACTCATAAAATCGATCTGGTCTCCAGGGGAAGACATCCTTGAGTCCACCCAGGGTCTATAGTAGCTGGGGCGTCTGACCCACAAGTTGAGGATAGAATGAAAATTGACATCAGATAAAGTTGTGTTCACCATAATGTTCCATCTGTATTGTCCATTTTCATTCTTCCTCAACACTGCTCCCTCCAACCCCCATACCCTTGGCTTTCTAGAGGAACGGATGACCAGCAGATTATTATCCTTGGTATATAACTGTGGTTCCAGATATAGTTTTAATGAATGTCTTATGACTAATCTTTCCTTTGGTCTGTCAGCAAACTCAATCTGAGGTAAGTGGGATAGGTGTATTGTGGGTAAGGGATAAGCTTGAGATATTTTTTATGTTACCACGAGCTATGATAGCAGCCAAGTTGGTTCTGAAGGTTGGAACTGAACCTGCAGGTTGAGGAAGAATGAAATTGGACAACACAAATAGAACATTATGGTGAGTACATAATTTTTTCCTCTCATTTTGGTGCCAGTTTCTTTTCTCCTGTGTAGGTTTCTTTATATTGTACTGTAGAAAAAAGCTAGTCGTGGTTGCTGCTTCTGCCCTTTCTCTTGTGGTGGTGGTTATATTGCTGATGGTTGTTGAAGCATGTGCCATGGCAGAAAAACCTTCCAATTTTAAAATGTGTGAGTTGTAGCCATGAAACAATGAACTTGGATGCTCATGCTAAATGTGTATATTGTTTAAGGGCCTTCCATTTAGATGTGTTCAATTTGCACTGCATTTGGTACCAGGGCTTTAGCAGAGAGAAGAAACAAGCTGGTACTTAAGGGGATTCAACATGCCACAGAAGAAGTTCCTCCTGCACATTCTTAATCTTCCCCTGTGTCTAAAAAAGTTCTTGAAGTCTTAGGAGTGAGAAGAATTCTGAGAAGTCTAAGGACAAAGATGAGGAAAGGCAAGCACTTCCAAGATGGCTGCATACTGATCAACAGCTTAACTTCATCTCTTCTTGTATTAAAAAAACGGAGGTATAAAGGCCAGGAGCTGCCACTTTTAGTAAATTCAGTTACTGGCTAGTAAGTACACTGTGTGGATGCCAGCAAAGAAGAAACTTTGAGACCCTGAAAGAAAATCAATTTGAAAAGTTAGATAAAATAATGTGAAGTCCTACCCAGTTGAAAGAGTTGATCCTGACGACATTGTGAAAGAAGGGCAAAGTATTAAAAGTTGGAAACAGTAGAGTGTTTGTGGAAATAATTATTCACTGTACACCAGGCAGAAAAGAAGGACATTTATTGCAACAATCAGGGAATGTCGACAGAGGTCATAGATTCAAGCTGCTGTATCCAACTGTCTTTAAAAATATTTTTTTCCTGGAGGATCAAAGTCATTTTATGATGCATAATAGGCTGAGGAGGAAGTACAATTAACAAAATGAGCTATCAAGCCAAAGGGGACAATGCTTCTCATTCTTTTGACAATAAAGCTCAAAGTGAGACTTTGCTAGTGAAACCTTTTTTTAAAGAAAAATACTTGAGAGATGAAGAGAAGCACACAAGTTGACTAGAAGAATTGGGAGTACCTAGTAATTAAACCAGAGTCTGTTATTTGGGAGCTGTAGATTAACAGGAAGAACAGCAACACTGACATTAGTGAATAAATGTGAGATTACAAAGCAGTAGCATTCATGAAATGTGGCTGTACAAGAAAAAGTGGAAAGACTGGACTTCTTTTGCATTTAAGATTGTGGGGGAACTATAAAACTTTTGCCCCACTTCATGTCATTAATGTTTGGAAGCACACTAAAGGGGAGAGGAAGAAAAAAGGTAACTAAGTAAAACAATTTATGTTCTTAATAGTATTTCTATAAAACTTTTCATAACATAAATTGTGTGTAATATAATAAAGTATTTGTATATATTGCAAGAGGTAAACATGCCTTTTATCATTTTAATAAGACTGTAGGCATTACAATGCAAAAACAGAAAAAAGGCTGGAAAAAAGCATGTTTAAATTCATAGGCTGTAATCTTGGGTTGTTGATGCTGAGAATGGTGTGCAAAAGTACACATATCATAGTTTATGTAGAGCTGTTACGTTTTCTCTTACCTTTGCTTAGGTGAATGGATTAAGACTCTTGGCTTAATCTAATAAGTTTCAAGTGTAAACAAGAGAACACTGAATATAATGACAGGTTTTCCTTTAGCAATGAATATTCATGATTTTAGAAGCCTGAAGTTGAAGGCTGCATTTTTTTCTTATGTTTCCATGGAGATGATTATACAGCAGTAAAAAGCTAGACAACTGTTTTTGAGGCTAAAAGTTAGTTTTCTGAAAGCATGCATGCAAGCTGTTTTTAACTTCTGGGAGGGGAATAAAGGTAAAACAAGAACAGACAGCAATTAGTGTAAGTAGAAACAGGCAGCAACACATTTTAGGATGGATAACATTAACTTTGTCAGATAATGTCTGTGTGTGCAGCTATTTGGGACACTTGTTCCTATTATGAGGGTTAAACATTATTTGATGATGTACATAGTTTTGCTTGTTTGTATACTGGTGTGTTTTTTTTCTTTGAGTGTTTAGTCTTGTAAAATATGACACAGGTTCAGATGAATAGGACAAAAAAAAAAACAACTGTATAAAATATCAATTTGCTAAACAGTGAGTGCATGTATCACAAAAGCAGGATATAGACTTCTAAAAAGGTGGGATAATAACTTATAATAATGATTCTTTCCATATTGGCGTGTAAATGGTCTCTCAGGTACAGAGAGAGTATTGAATTATATTAATAAATGCAGTCTGCAAATAGCAATGCTACACGAGACTCACTTTGAAAGAACTGAGCATGTGAATTTGATAAAGATAGAAGTTGAGGTTGGTTATTAAGCTGAGTATTAGAGACAAAGGGAAAAAGGAATGCTTAATACTAATTGCTATCGGACCTCCATTAGGGATAGGGGAAAAAAAAGACTGGTAAATTTGTGGTAGTAAGGGGCTACTGGCAAGGGAGTAGGATTATGCTGGCATATATTTATATTCCCCCTAAAACTTCTTAAGAAACTGAAGAAATCATCTTTCAGCAGGGAATATTACTTATAGGTGGGGACCAGAATTTGATTTGCAATAGAGAGGGATATGTATTTGGGGGCAAGAAAGGAAAATAGAAGAGGGTATATTTCTGGAGACGTTTCTGAATAAACTTGATATGGGAGATGTGTACATTCTCTGAGTTCCTACTACTAAATCCACAACTCCCAAGGTACATTAACAGCTAGAATAGGCAGAAATTGTTTCACAGGAAGGTGTGCATTTAATTGAGGGCTTTGACACATATCCATTAATTATTTCACACCATGTGCCAATAATAATCAAGATACAAATGAAGTAAAATGAGGCACTGACACTTCCCCACTTATCTGTTAAAAAGAGAGGAATTTAAGGAATGGGTAGTGGAAATTATTTGGGAGATATTGGGGAAGATAGAAAGTTATTCAGGAGTTATAGTTAGTGAGTTGGGATAAAATGAAAGTGGAGTTTAAAACTATGGTAGAAATAAGAGTGAGATATGGTGAAGAAGTAAAACGATTTAGAGGGGCTGACAAAGTTTATAGTATTGCAGAGTAAATGGAATCTCTCAGAACAGGAAGAGGTGCAACTGCAGAGTGCTAAAGAGACATTAAGGGAGTATTTGGATAATATGTATGAGTTTAGAAAGGTGGTTGTTAAGCAAATTGTTTTGATAACTCCAGAAAATTTTTTTAGCACAATGACTTGGGCAACAAAGTAGAAAAGGTTGCAACCAAACTTGGGAGCTTGTAACAAGAAAAATAACCAGAGATCCTGTAGAGTTATTAGAAGAATTTTGGAGGTTTTATGACAGTTTGTATAAAGCAGAGAAATGTGGAAATCAAGAAAAAGCATAGATGGAAATATTTATGGAAGAGTTAAGTATGCCAAGTTCAGAGGTAGATGAGTTTTGACAGTTAACAGTTAAGATAGGAGATAAGATGTGCAACCAATCTGCAGGAAACTCTCCAGGAATAGATGGTATTCCTGCGGAAGTTTGAAAGCGATTAAAGAAGAAAGTGATAAAGATCTGGAAGGTTTTGCTTAACAGTATTTTAAAATTAAGGGAAGCACTGTTATGGCAGCTAAGTATATGTGAAGAGACTAAGCAAAGCAAGAATATAAAAACTGAGAAATGGGAAGCTCTTGTCTATGAATATGGATAGCAAGATAGAAACTAAAAATGTTTTTAGTCCCTTTAATTTTATACACAGGCATATTTTTATCAACCAGAGGAAAAGTTATTAATAGTTAAGGCCAAACGTAGATTGAAAGACCGTGATAGAGAACATTTGAATGATATAAGAAATGCTAGGTTATCTAATGCAATAGCTAGACACATAGGAGAGAATCCTGCACACAGTTTTAAATTTAGTATTAAAAGAGTTGTTAAAAATGAACATGGTGGCCCATGGGCATTACACTTGGAGAAACGGAAATTATTTTAGCAGGTTTACTTTAATGCCAATGTTTGGCCTGGGTTAAATAATCAAATGTCTATAAGCTGCCGGTTGTAGCTCAAAGCTTTGGAAAGATAATTATATTTAATGGTTTTATTTATGCTTTTGCTGTGATTTTATTTTCTTTTACTTGATTTTATGTGCTTCATGTTCCCTTCACCTCTCTTTTTTGAGTTGCTACCTGTTTAAATCTAAGCTGATGGCTTGTGAGCTTAGTAGTCACATGATTAGTGATTGCCTTTTAAAAAACTTGTTAAACTTGGTACAGTAATCTGATGAAGTTTTATAAGTGAAAAAGAAAGTGCTTATTTTTTGGTTTCAATTAAAGTTTTTTAAAAATTCCTTTGGCTTAAATTTAAGGATTTGTTTTATATTGTGGTGTGAACTGTTAGGTGCATGTTTTTATCATTAATACATTCCTAGCCTGTCAGAGTCCCTGCAGACCTTGATCTTGGTGATGTCCTCCTATTCTTATGTTGCAGTATTCATACTGTGGGATTTTCCACCTCAGGCAACCCAACGTCGGCTCCTATACAAAAGGTTAAGTCTAGATGCTGTAGGTGCATGGGACATCACATGCAGGACCATAAACCAGGGACTATAAATGTGACGTCTGCACGCACAGACCTCAGAACTTTTCAGCCGCAGATGACATTACTTCAACTACTACGCTGCTACGACCAAAGACTTCTAAAGATAAGTACCCCATGGGGGATTATTTCTCTTATGTATGCTTGAGTTTGGTTGCTGTAGATCCCCCTTCAGCCGATGTCTGAGAAAAAGAGCAAATGTAACTGCAGGCGTCAGATACCACCTAAAGACTGTCACGACCAGTGTATGTTTTGCTTAGGAAAGGAGAATGACCACAAGGCCTGCCCCATTTGTCAGTCCTTCATGCCAAAGACTCTCTGCAGCCGACTAGCAACGCTTAATTTTTATTTAGAAAATCAGAGACCAAAACTCCTCACTCTCAGGATTGATGCTGAGTTGGCTGCTCAAGCTGAACAACCAAGGAAGAAGGCCAAGGTTTCCAGGCCTTCTCCTGATGCCACTCTGCCATCGGATATCCCGCCAACTACCGATATAGGGGCTGAGGGACATCCGATTACTCCGTCTGTTTCAACAGTTCCTCTGGAAGAGGCCGTTTCGACAGCCATGGAAAGCAAGTCCGTGGAGTTAACCCAGACGCTGGCCATAACAGACGTTGAGGGGGAACCAACACTTGGTAGGTCGACTGAGATTTCTCCTGCGCCAGGCCTCTGTCGCTAAGCCTTCTCCTAAGCCTACGCCAACTAAGAAAAAACAAAAGACTAAGCACTTGAGCCCCACACCTTAAGTAGTCCCAGATTGGCAGCCATTTACCAACTCACCAATACAGGCCTTCATGGCTAGAGGGAAGCAAGGCAGCAAACACCAACAGATGAAAGTTAAAATGTGAAGCGCTTTTTGTTTGAGACTGTGCTGAAACTTCTTCAGACAAACTGATTACACAAATCACAAGTATATATACCAATTAGGTGAGCTGCTCACATAAGCACTACATCAATTAAGCAATTAAAAACTGCACCAAGGTAATAAAGCATTTAAAGGCATATATATATATATATATATATATATATATATATATATATATATATATATATCCTCAGTAGGTTATTTAATCAACATGTTGGATGGTTATATTTTTATTTTATTTTATTTTGAAACAGTTGAAGGTGGTTTTAAGTACAAACATGTATTAAGAGCATTTAGGCAGTTTTGTTTTATATGCCTTTAAATGCTTTATTACCTTGGTGCAGTGTTTAATTACTTAATTGATGTAGTGCTTGTGTGAGCAGCTCACCTAATTTGTATATATACTTGTGATTTGTGTAATCAGTTTGTCTGAAGAAGTTTGAGCACAGTCTCAAATGAAAAGCGCTTCACATTTTATCTGTATTAAAGAAGATTAACTTTCATCTGTTGGTGTTTGTTGCCTTGCTTCCCTCTACCTGTTTTCATGGATTTTTAGTTTGTTTTTGCTTGTGCTATACCAGTTTGTTTATGGCATCAGGATCAAAGGGAACTATTGGCGGCAACTCTTTGGATAACATGCCAGAAATTCTTCATAATGAAGTGAATTCACCTAACCTTCCAGCTCTACCGGATTCTGGCTCTTCGAACAATGGTTTACTCACTTCCCTAACTATGAAATTGCAATCACTTCTTGAAAGAATGGACAGATTAGAGTGTCAGCATCGCTCTTACAATATTTTATCACCACCTTCACTAGTTCAGCAAGCGGAACCAGTTTCTACTCTTGCTGGGTCTGCAGCCAGTAGAGCAATGCAATCTTTACGTAGTTCAGCGACCTTGGAATGTGGGCAGAGAAGTATTCCGGCCGATTCTGGTGTCTGTAATGGAGCAGCACTGGTCCATCCTGAATGAATACAGCAACAAGGTAATTCTAGCCATCAAACTACTTTTGCTAATATATTATCACAGGGTTCAGTCTCTGTGGTGCTACCGGTAGCTGTTTCACAGTTGCAGTCTGTTGTGCCCGCAGTTGTACCATTAGCATGTCCACAGACTCAACCTGCGGTGCTTATAGCACCGAAAGACTTCTCTAATTCACCATGCATTTTGAACTGGGTGACGGACAATTTTTCTTTTACTCCGCATGTTGGTCCACTTACACCTGAAATTGAGAGTTCTGACATTTCTATGAATCTTAAATCACTTGACAATCATTTAGTCAAATTGATGAAGACCCAGCTAGAAATTTCTTATTTCCAGGAATGTCTCGCCCGTAAAATAGCACCGAAAGGTTTGAAGCATTATCAGTACCCCACTGGACTGGTGGCTAACTCTAGTTTCCACAAAGGATTGATAGAGTTATTTGACCGACAGGGTTTTGAACTGTTGGGTGTTATGATTAAACGTTATTCCCTGTCGGTCTATACACTGAGCAAGCAAGTTGTTGATACTGATGAACAGATCAGGCAAGACAAGGAGTTCTTCCGTTATAATATGACTGTAACAGAGTTTTTTCCATTCTGGATCAATATTTAGTCAAACTTAAAAATAATAAGAATAAAAAATTGGACAGGGACACTAAAGCTTATAATGGTGGGGTAGCATATCCCGCACCACCAGCAGCACAAGTTTGGCATGGCTTTAAGTCAACGAATCCACCTACAGTTAACAGTTCTCCAGAGTTGGACCCGAGTGTTACCCACTCGGACTCTCAACCATTACAGAACACACTTGCTTCTAACAGTGGCTCGGCTTCTGGTTCAGTCACTCAACCTGAATTGAGACGAAGTGAGAGACTACAAAATAACTATAAGTTGGGACAGTTTAAGGATAATGCATATAACCCTAATTATTTAGGGGCAAGACCAAAACAAACATCCTTTCAATAGAAGTCAAAGCAGAAATCAAGGTTTCACAGGACATGAGTTTTGATTCTTCTAGTTCTGTATCAGGGCAGCATTTTCATGCCACGGACTTTTTAAATAGTACTGTTGATGTTTCTGCTTTCCTTGACAGTTCCCATTTTTTGACAGCCCTGCCGGCTCCTTTTGTTGATGGTTTTCAAGTATGTCATGACACACCAGTCCAGTTTTTTAACCTGATTGCTGATAACCATGTGAATGATGATCAGTCTACTATTTATAACCGTTCAGGTCCTGAGATGATTCTTAATGAGGATGGTGATTTTAAGGTTTATAATTATTCTCTGGTAAACATCACCAGTGATATAGTTGAGCTTTTTTCTAAGGGTTACACCTATGTCCCACCACAGAGATTGGATGTTGTAAAGTCTATTATCGACCTCAAATTGTTTACCGGGAAACTTAATTTCAACCTTATGATGGGTTGGAATAGTTTGGGCACTAGTGACACATTTAGAATATCTAGTGTTTTTAATCCCCCCCCCTCCATCCTACACTTCAAATGTTTGAACTTATATGTGAGCTGGATATTCCTCATAGATTCCAGTCTGAACATTATTATAAGTATGGTTGTGCAGATTCATTAAATGAGAAGGATTGTATTGATTTTATTAAGGTACATGACCTTCGAGTTTGTAAACCGGACAAAGGTGGGGGTATGGTTGTATTTGATAGGGGTGATTACACTAACAGAATGTTAAAACTTTTGAATAGCCCTTCATATTTAGTTCATGCTCTGAAGTGAATACAGCATATTTACATATAAAGAATATGTTGGAAGAAATGTTTATTGATGAGAGAATTGACCAGAAAATGTTTAACTACATGCTGACCACTTACCCTAGATTTCCAAGTCTTTTTGGTATTCCTAAAATCCATAAAGACGTTTTGGACCCTCCCATGCGTCCTTTAGTTGACAGCAGAGGTTCACCTACGTATGCATGTGCTAAAGTTATAGCTGTAATCTTGCAAAAATTTTTAGTTAATGATGTACAAATTTGTAAAGACTCATGGTCTTTTTTTGAGATAATCAATGAATTACCATTTGACATCCAACATAATTTTTTAACTATAGCTG
Source organism: Protopterus annectens (assembly GCF_019279795.1). Lineage (NCBI taxonomy): Eukaryota > Metazoa > Chordata > Ceratodontiformes > Protopteridae > Protopterus > Protopterus annectens. The sequence continues at coordinate 124,987,139 of NC_056742.1, read as the reverse complement.
TCAAAGATTTGTACATCTGTATTCCACATACATGTATATATATATATATATATATATATATATATATATATATATATATACATATACACATACATATATATATATATATATATATATATATATATATATATATATATTTAAGCTCACTAAACTAGGTATAAATCCCTGTGTCACAAGATGGGTTGCCAACTGGCTCACGGACAGAACCCACACTGTGAAAGTAGCAGATTCCAAATCCGACATCAGACCAGTGACAAGTGAAGTACCACAGGGTTCAGTCCTGGGTCCTCTCCTGTTTGGTATCTACTTCTCTGAAGTGCAGTCCAACACAGAAGGTCTTTGGCTAACAAAGTTTGCAGATGACTGCAAACTAGGAGCCATAATCGAAACTCCTAACGATGTGGACAAACTACAAAAGGGCCTCACTGAGACATATACCTGGTGTCAAAGCCATGGCCTGAAGCTCAATGCCAAAAAGTGTATTGTCATCCCCTTTGGTAAAACCTCTGTACCCATGAACTACCACATAGCTGGTAGTCTACTTAATGCCGAACATGTGATGAGACCTTGGGACACAGGTGGACAGTAGTCTCTCCTTTGATAATCACATCACCACAGTGGTCAGGAAATCCTTCTACGTGGCTCATCTCGTCACAAAAGGATTCTCATCCAGAAAAACAGAGGTCATTGTTCCCCTCTACTCATCACTCATTAGACCCATTATAGAGTACAACGCCCCTTTTGGTATGTACCTCACAAGACATCTACAACAACTGGAAAGACCACAGAAATACCTCACAAAGACGATTATTGGCCTCAAACAGATGCCCTATGCAGTCCGTCTCAAAAAGCTACAGCTTTACTCCATTGCATATCGCCTACTCAGGGGCGATCTCTGCCTAACATACAAAGCTATGTCAAACCCATAGCTGTTGGACATGCTCCACTTAAAGAAATCCCAATCCTTCCAAGCTACACGCTCTAGGGACCTTAACTTTGTCTCCACAATAAACAGAACATGCTGGAGGGATAGATTCCTGTCCCAGAGACTTCCCATACTCTGGAATAGACTACCTATCTATGTCAAACAGAGCTCCTCATTAGCACTCTTCAAGAAAAATCTTGATGATTGGATGGGAAATGGGAAATTCATCCCGGGGATCACTTCTGTGGCTCTGCTCAACAGGGGCACAGGAAAATAATTTTCTTGGGTGGCGAAAGCCAGGGTAAATTTTTTGGCTAGGCTTGTATGGGCCCTAGGGCCGATAGCCTAGTACCTACCTATGAACCTATGAAATAGTTAATGACTGGATCAGGCTGGATTTAAGAGTAAAAGGGTGTACCAGAATAGAACTTGACCTAGTTGAAGAACTTTTGTATATTGTTCTTAACAATAACTTTTTCATGTTTAATAATGAATTTTATCTGCAAAAGGTTGGGGTAGCAATGGGCTCCCCCTGTGGTGCAAGTATAGCCAATCTGGTAATGGCTCATTGGGAACACTCTTTTGTTTTATCTAATTCTGATTACAAAGATGTGTTCATTTTCTATACACGTTACCTTGATGACATTTTTATTTTACTTAAAGGTGACAGCCATTAGTGACATGGTAGTCGACTATTTCAACAGCACCACAGACTTCCTAAAGTTTACATCTTCTTTTAGTATGGATTCTATAGTGTACCTTGACATTTTATTAACTAAAAATTCTTCACTTCAGAGGTATACAGCTACGATACATAGAAAAAGCACATATTCTAATGTGTTTTTGCATTATTCTAGCTGTCATCCTCAGCACCAGAAGCGAGCTGTAGTAAAGGGCCAGTTAGTCAGGGCAGCCCGCATGTCACCTCTTGATGCTGACTTCATTGAAGAATGTCGTTTATTAAAAAATATGTTCATCCACTGAGGCTATCCTGAGAATCTGATTAATGAACTTATAGAAGAAGTGTCCAAACGGAATAGGCAGTTATTTAAACCTTTATTAAATATTAATTCTATGAATGTAGAAGTGGTACAGCATAGTAGCGCAGTTAATGTTTCAATAGATGACATTAATACACCATGTGATCCTACGGGTCATGTTCCATCATTTATCTCTACTTTCAGTATTAATAGTAAGTCTTGTTATGAAATTTTATGTAAAAATTGGGCTATCTTTAAAAGTGAATGTTAAGTTGTCAATCTCGCCTTCATTCTTGCTTGATGGGTTCGGAGCCGATCCCTCGGCTCCGACTCGGCACTTGCTAAGCTCGAGAGTCACTTTTACCAGCTTGAGGCAGCCCCATATCCCATGATGCAAGGCGGTAAGTACCCAGATCTCGTTTGCCGCTTCGCTTATGAGGTCCTCCTTTTACCAGCTCCTGGTAAGTGATTCACTACTTTGATATTTTAGCCCCTTTTTGCTAAAAACCCTTTAATTTTTAGTTTTAAGTTAATTATATAGATTTTCTGACAGAAAATTCCCTGTCTCTACTAATTTTTTTAGTCAAACTTTACCCATCCCATCCCCCCCCTGTTAGGGTGTGTGTGTGTGTTTTTTCTAGTAATACCTTTTGGTATTTTATTTAATTTAATTCTTTGACTGGTGTGTGTGTGTGTTGTGAAACACCATGTCAAAGGAGAGGGTCTCAGGCTTTAAGAAGTGTGACTCGTGCTGTCAGAAGATGTCTCTGACAGACGGTCACACTTCTTGCCTGTATTGCCTGGGGCCTCTTCACCTGCAGGACTCCTGTGCTATATGTCATTCCTTCAGCCAGAGAGTCCTGCAGGAGAGAAGAAACAAACTGATTCTTAGGGGCCTTCTTAAGCCGGAGGGCTCTCCGGCTAAGTCGGCTCCATCTAAATCAGCCAAATCTTCCAAGGCCCAGGCTGCTGTGTCTAAGCCTGCGGCCTCGGCTCCGACTCGTTCTGAGTCGAGATCGGCTCCGGCTGGAGCCGATTCTGGCTTAACTAAGCTTTCGGCACCGATGGCTATCGGTGCCGATTCTGCATCGACCACTTCAGTGTCGGCTCCGATCGGTTCCGACCACCATGTGGCACAGGCATCGGTGTCGGCTCCGATCGGCTCCGACACCGTTACTTTTGTGGCTGTATCGGCTCCGGCTGGAGAAGATGCATCGAGGCTTCCTGTCGGCTCCGATAAGTCTTCGGCTCCGACAGGATCTATAGTTTCATCGGTTCCGATGGCTCATTCCAGGAAGAGGTCGAGGTCTCCTTCCTTGGAGCCGATACTTTCGGCTCCGGCTTCACCTCTCCTTTCGGAACGGAGCCATCAGAGCCGATCTTCAAGGTCATCCAGACTTTCAGACCATGACTTAGAGAGAGTGGTCAGCAGATTACTTAAGTCACAGGCACTGGCCCAAATGTTACATAGTCCGTCTCAACAGACGACTGTTGGTCCACACCCCGTTACAGTTCCTCCTTCAACTCTACCCCAGAGCTTGGAGTTGGAGTCTTCGGGAATGGTTACTGCTACGGCTGGAGGACAGATACCCCTTCTGTTCCTTCAGCCTCTACTCTTATCTCCTCTTCGAGACCTTCCTTAGAGGGATTCGGTGGTCGGGCTTCCATGGTCTCCTCCGAGGGGGTGAGTGGCATCGGACCCTTGTCCGAACCCGCTCTTCCCCTTGGAGCCTCGGCCTTGGTGAGCTCGGCTCCGACATCTGCCTCGGAGACTTCCCTTCGGTGGTCCCTGGAGTTCCTAGTTCTTCGGAACGGGTTCTCTCGGACCTGCCTGGGAGGGGAGCATTCGAGGTGATGAAGAGTGTGCTGGCCACTGGTATAAGTCAGCAGTCTGTTCCCGTAGCTCCTCCCTCTATAGTGCCTGTTGACATCTCTGCCACTTCTCTTGCTACAGGACCCAGAGATCCTCCGCCTCAGGTTTCCCCATTGGGAATTTCCCCTCTTCCGAGGATTCTCCTGATGTTTCGGGAGATCCTCCTAGGAAGAGGACTTGTAAGAGGAAACATGTAGACTCCCCCGAGTCAGTCACTTCAGATACTGACTTTGATGAGTCAGAGGGATCCCCTAGATCCCCCTCTGAGGATGTCTCCTTCTCAGACATCCTAGAACTCCTTAAACAGAGGGAAACTGGCCCACCAACAATCCCTCTGAGGATGAGTCAGTATACCTAGAGGCGTTTGGATCTCGGCCCTCCACCTCCTGGGTGTCTCCGCCTTTCGACCCCCTTATGCAGGTTATTGCCCGAAAGGCGTGGGCAGCTCCTGACTCTGTAGAGCCAGTCCCTAGGAGGCCTTCAAAATTTATCACTGCCCCGGGTGACAAGCAATTCCTCACTAAGGGTGTCCCCGCTGATGCCATGGTGGTGGCTGCTGCCACCAAGAAGGAACTTGCAGATCCTTCCGTACCCATCCATCCTCCTAATAAGGACTCTAGGACCATGGATAGGTACGGTAAGCGGATGTTTTCCTCAGCGACCTTTGCTATGCGTTCGCTGAATTACCTATGTCACTTCACCAGACTCCAGAGGGATATCCTTAAGGAGCTGGGTGAAGTAGTACAGGATCCTACAGCTGCAGGAGCTCAAGAAAAGATTGCTTCGCAGCTAGGAACCCTTAATTCCATTGCAAACTCCTCCATGCGGCTAATATCATATGCTGCTGATGGAGCAGTAGAGCCGCAGGTACAGGTGTGGCTCTTAGACGCCAAGCCTGGATGCGGCTATGTGACTTTGCAGATCCCTTCAAGGCGTCCTTCACAAATTCTCCCTTTGATGGGTCAGCTTTGTTTGGCCCTCAGGTGAAGGAAACTTTGACCAGGTGCGAACAGGACGGCAAGACTCTTTCTGCTGTAGGAGTCCGTTTTTCTACCCTTCTAGACCTTATCCCAAAGGACAGAAAGGTGGAAAAATGTGGTTCCGGAAATCCCAAGGAGTCACGCCGGATTCACGTGGTCAGTTTACCCCTAGAGGCAGAGGGGGTAACAACAACAGACGCCGCTCTAGAGGCAGAGGGGTCCAAAACCAGGGAGACAGAGAGGCTCTCTCTGACAAGCCCTTTCAGCATCCCTGAGATGTTGCCCGGCTGTCCCTCCTTGGAGGCAGTCGGGAAGATTATCACTGTACCCAGAAGCCTGGCATTCCCTCACTCAAGACAGATGGGTACAGTCGATCATATCCAAGGGTTACATAATTCCTTTCGAGGAAAGTCCTTTCCCCTCAAATTCCCTTCCAGATGTACCACCCGGTCTAAGGGAAATTGCAGAGTTAGAAGTCTCAAAACTACTGCAAAAGAGCCATTCAGCCAGTTACAACAGACCATTCAGAGCCCAGAATCTACTCAAGTTTCTTTTGGTCCCCAAAAGACGGGAGACTGGAGACCAATATTGGATCTCAGCAGACTCAACAAGTCTGTGAGGAAGACAAGATTCCGAATGGTCACTCTTCAGTCAATTCTGCCCTTCTTACAGAAGGACAACTGGATGTGCTCAATAGATCTTCAGGATGCGTACTATCACATCAAAATTCACAGACGCTCCAGGAGATTTCTCCGCTTCGGCTGGGGTCCAGTCATTTCCAGTTCAGAGCCCTGCCCTTTGGTCTCACTACAGCCCCCAGAGTGTTCACCAAATGCATGGCAGTGGTCACGGCTCACCTGAGACGTCAAGGATTCCAGGTGTTTCCGTATCTCGACGACTGGCTCCTGTCAGCCACCACCAGGCATCAGCTTATACAAGCCAGGGATTACACAATAAATCTTTGTTCTCATTTGGGCATCTCGATCAACTTCAAAAGTCATCCTTATCGCCCTGCCAGTCTATTACCTTCATAGGCGCAAACTTAAACACTGTTCGGATGTCAGCTACCCTTACAGATCAAAGAGTTTCAGACATCCAGAGTCATGTCAGGATCATTCTGGCCAACAAGAAAGTACAGGCCAGAATGGTTCTAAAGGTATTAGGCCTCATGGCTGCGGCCATTACTCTTCTTCCCCTGGCTCGATTCTACATGCGCCTTCTTCAGTGGATGCTGTTCACACAATGGTCATACCAACAACTTCCAATGCGTCACCAGATTCTGGTGACACAGACTTGCAAAGATCATCTTGCTTGGTGGATCACATCTCCTCAGGTTCACCAAGGCAGGTACTTTATACCCCCATCCCCGATAGCCACTGTCACCACGGATGCCTCCCTGATCGGGTGGGGGGGTCATTATCAGGGCAGGATGGTTCATGGGACGTGGCTGCCGTTCGAGTACCATCTGCACATGAATGTCCTGGAGATGAGAGCAGTGCTTTTAACGTTGCAAGCCCTCAACGACTTTCTTCCCGTAGGGACAATTGCAGTCCACACAGACAACATGTCTGTAGTTTGGTATATCAACAAACAGGGCGGAACCAAGTCCTACCCCTTGTGTCGAGAAGCGCTCAGACTATGGCAATGGGCGATCTCCTCTCATCGGTTTCTGGTAGCAACGCATATCCCTGGGAAAACCAACATTGTAGCGGACAGATTGAGCAGAGCTATTCTCATGCCTCACGAGTGGTCTCTCAAGCAATCTATAGCGGAAGAGATTTTTCTGGAATGGGGTCGTCCATGTTGCGATCTTTTTGCTACTCCCCAAAACAGCAAATGTCCAGACTTCTTCTGCCTCTTCCCTCTATCAGGCCATCCCCCCAGAGACGCTCTGACCCAGGATTGGCCCCAGGGACTTCTTTATGCCTTCCTCCATTTCCTCTGATCCCTCAGGTTATCCAGAAAGCTACCGCTTTGAGAGCCAAATTGATTCTCATTGCCCTTACTGGCCTCAACAAGTTTGGTTCCGTTCCTCCATCATCACCTTTTGGTGCAGCCGTGGCATCTGGACCCAGTGCCAGATCTTCTGATTCACCAATCGGGTCAGCTGCACCGGTCTATCCCTTCTCTCAACCTCACAGCATGGTTGCTCCACTTCCTTCCTTAGCCAGGCTTCCTTTGATCTCTAACCCAGTTAGAGACATCATAGTAGCTTCGCTAAAATCCTCTACCAGGAGGATTTATACAAGCAAATGGAAACGTTTCTCTTATTGGGCTAAGGCCAAGAATATTGATCCTTTTACTGCCCCTGTTCAGGCAGTCCTGGACTTCTTAGCAGAGATTTTTCACGCAGGCTCCTCTTCTTCCACAGTCAGAGTTCAACTGGCTGCTATTTCCAATTTTCATGTCGGGATAGCAGATCATAATATTATGTCCCATAGGCTCTGCAGGGCCTTCTTGAAAGGAATTTTCCTACTAAAGCCTCCAATCAGGAATCCTCCTCCTCAGTGGGATCTAAATTTAGTGCTGACATCCTTGATTCTTCCCCCTTTCGAGCCAGCTGTTTCTTGTTCCCTGAAATTTCTTTCTTGGAAAACTTTATTCCTAGTGGCTATTACATCGCCAGGAGGGTGTCTGAACTTCATGCTCTTTCGGTTCGACCCCCCTATTTGGTTTTTCACAAAGACAGAGTATCTTTGAGAACTAACCCAACCTTTTTGCCTAAGGTCGCTTCAAAGAACAATTTGAATCAATCCATTGATCTCCTGTATTTTTCCCAAACTATTCAGATAGAGCTGAACAAAAGCTACATTATCTTGATGTCCACCGTCAACTTAGATATTATTTGGACAGAACAAAAATTTAGAAAATCTGATCAACTTTTGTTTCCTTTGCGGATAATAAAAAGGCCTTCCTGTTTCTAAAGTGACCTTGTCCAGATGGCTTTCTTCGGTCATCTCTGAAATTTATCTGCTCAGGGGAAAACAGCTGTGCTCAAAACCTAAAGCACATTCAACTAGGAGCTTAGCTACTTCTACAGCTTTTCAAGCTAGACTTCCTTTAGACACTATTTGTGCAGCGGCCACTTGGGCCACTCCTCACACTTTTGTTTCCCATTACAAATTGGACTTGGCCTCCAGGGACAGAGCCAGTTTTGGCTCTACAGTCCTCAAGAGTTTGTTCCATTGAGCCACCCAGGATAGAGGTGCTAGGACGGTCCCATCAAGCAAGAATGAAGGCGAGATTGACAACTTAACATTAAGAAGTTATGTACCTACCATAACGTTCCATGTTAGTCTTCTCTCGCCTTCTTTCTTGCGACCCTCCCTCCTTCCCCCTGGCCTGGACAGACCTTGTTATAAGAAACTGTTATGCTGAAGACCATTCAGACCTGGTCCTTCTTCCATCTGTAAGTTTTCTTTCTTCCTTTGGGAAGTATTTTATGCTTGGTGCTATTGCCCTTTGTCATCAAACGAGATCTGGGTACTTACCGCCTTGCATCATGGGATATGGGGCTGCCTCGAGCTGGTAAAAGTGACTCTCGAGCTTAGCAAGTGCCGAGTCGGAGCCGAGGGATCGGCTCCGAACCCATCAAGCAAGAAAGAAGGCGAGAGAAGACAACTAACATGGAACGTTATGGTAGGTACATAACTTCTTATTTCAATATTTTCAATAAAGTTGGCGGCAGACCAGTGGTCACGTATAGAAGGGCAAAAAATTTAAAGTCCCTTCTCGAGCAATGCCAACGCACATACCCAAAAACACCGGGTATGTTCAAGTGTCAGTCTTGTAACTACTGCCAATATGTTAGTGAATCTAATAGATTCATTATTCACAACCATCAATACTTTTTGAAATGTTCAGTGAATTGCAATTCTAAAATGATAGTTTATCTAGCACAATGCCAGAATTGTTTATCGTTCTACATAGGGAAAATGGAGAGACATCTCCGTGGCCATTTGTATGAACATATTTATGCAATTCAGAAGAATAAACTCGACAATGCTCTGGCTAAGCATGTCAGTCTCAACCGGACCACAAATTTAAATTTATGATAATAGATCAGATTCACGAAGATCCTAGGGGAGGCCCTACTCCATTAAAACTGGAAGAATTAGAACTTATGTGGCAAGTTAGATTAAATGCATATAATACCCCTGGACTTAATAAATGCTGTTCTGTTGTCAGTGTTTTAAAACTTAAAAGTTTATCAAGATAGATGTATATATATATATATATATGTATATATATATATATACATATATACATATATACTTTTCACATTTTTTATATTTTTTATTTTTTGTAGGATACATTAGTTGATATATATATATATATATATATATATATATATATATATATATATATATATATATATATATATATATCCTCAGTAGGTTCTTTAATCAACATGCTGAACGGTTTTATTTTATTTTATTTTGCAACAGTTGAAGGTGGTTTTAAGTACAAACATGTATTAAGAGCATTTAGGCAATTTTGTTTTATATGCCTTTAAATGCTTTATTACCTTGGTGGAGTTTTTAATTGCTTAATTGATGTAGTGCTTGTGTGAGCAGCTCACCTAATTGGTATATATACTTGTGATTTGTGTAATCAGTTTGACTGAAGAAGTTTGAGCACAGTCTCAAACAAAAAGCGCTTTACAATTTTATCTGTATTAAAGAAGATTAACTTTCATCTGTTGGTGTTTGCTGTCTTGCTTCCCTCTACCTGTTTTCGCAGATTTTTAGTTTGTTTTTGCTTGTGCTAGGCCTTCATGGCTCTTAGGCCCTCAGGGCCCTGCACCTTCCAACATTTCTGTGCTGAGCCCCAGACCAGCCTCTGCTTCCTCCCTAACTTTAACCACTACCCATCAGGTAGAAGAAGAACCAGAACAGTCCTACTCCTCTTCTGAGGAATCCATCTCCTATGTGTCTGATTGCTTCACCTGTGGATTTTTATTCCCCAGATGAAAACTCTGTTGAAGGAGACTCCCCACCAGAGGACATTACCTTTGGGGAAACTTTCACAAAAATGCAAGTCTACTTCAAGTGGGATACTGGCTTAATGTCAGATACCCAGAAAAGATATTTTGAACTTCTGCAACTTGAGTCACCTTCCCCTTCAGCTATTCCCCCTGTGCTTCCAGCTTTCCTGGATGCCTTTAACTCTGTTTCCAAAAACCTAGACTCTCAATCTTCTGCCCCCAAAAGGCCGGATAGATTTTACAAAGTGCCTGATGACCACAAATTTCTGGTGACCCCCCCCCCCAGCAGACCCAGCAGTCATTGCTGTGTCTAAAGACAGACAGTCTAGGCAATTACCCTCTGCTTCATTTTTCCCAACAGATAAAAGACAGCAAAACTGTGGACAGAATAGGTAAAAAGATGTACACCATGTACACCACCTCCACCCTGACCTTCAGAGCTATTAACTACCAAACCTACATGGTTAAATATGCCCTGAACCTGGTCTCCAAGGCTTCCAGCTTGCTGTCCTCTACCCCAGACTGCCAACCGAAGCTAGCATTGCATCAAAGCTGTCTGTAGCTACACAATTAGCCAGACCCTCTATCAGATGCAGCTATGATGCAACAGAGGCTTCAGCCAGGGCTGCTGCCTCTGATTCTGCCTTATGCAGATACTTCTGGATTTGCTTACAGCCTCTACTAGAGGATTTCAAATCCAAAATCATGGATGTTTCTCTGGACCACAACCTTTTATTTGGGAAAAACTCAGCAGAACTTTTCAAAAATTTACAAGAGAAAAGCAAAGAACTACAAGACTTTAAGCATCTGCTGTCTCAGGAAAGACTCCCCCCTATGTCATGCCCTCTCTCCTCAAGGCACCACAGGGCATCCAGGAGACAGTCTTACTCCAGACTCCCCAACTTTTCAGCCACCAACCAAACAGCCCTTTCCAAACAGAGGGGGCCCCCCTTCAGCATGACTGCCTTGCTCAACTGCCTCTGTCTGCCCATCTTACCCACTGCCTTCCCTTCTGGAAATCCATCACAGCAGATCTTTGGGTTCTCTCCATCATCCAAAAAGGATACTTCCTATCCTGGAAGGAAAGACAAAAGCTTAAAAGAATCCCTTTCTCTCCAATAAATCAGCTTCATCTGTTACCTCCAATTCTGAAAAAAACTCCTGTCTCAAGGAACTATAGAACCAGTTTCCTCAGGACAGGAAGGACAAGGCTTCTATTCCCGTCTTTTCCTAGTTCTAAAAAAGGATGGCCTTTGGAGACCAATCCTAGGCTTATATCTGAATGTTCCTTCCCTTCAAGATGCTTTCCTTTCAAACCCTCCTACCCCTCATCCCCTCTCAAGCCTTCATGGTCATCTGGACCTAAAGGATGCTTAGCTGCACATTCCTATCAGGCCATCCCACAGGAAATTTCTGCACTACACTGGCCACTCTTCACACTTTCAGTTTACAGCTTTGCCCTTAGGCTTGTCTACGGCTCCCAGAGTCTTTCCAAAGTGCTTGGCCCCAGCCATTGCCTACTGCAAAACCAAGGGAATCCAAATCTACCCTTATCTGGGCAACATTCTCATTCTGGCTGAATCAAAGTCCATCCTACAGGCCCATCTCAAGTTTACTATGACCCTCCTCCACAACTTGGGATTCTCACCCTAAATCTTCAGAAATCCTCTCTTCATCCTCAACAGGACAAAATATTCCTAGGATGCAGGATCAGGATCAGGACAGACCTGATGAGATCCTTTCTCCCACTGGACAAAGTGCAGTCTCTCCCCACCCATTTTCAAAGCTTACTTTCAGAATCTCATCTCTCTTCAAGACAATTTCTGCAAGTCCTAGATGTCATGCCAGCTACTATTCCCATGCTTCCAGTAGCCAGGATGCACATGAGAAAATTCCAGTGGTACCTAAAGAATGTGTGGTCTCAGAACCAACATTCACTAGACAAACTTATTCCCCTTCTGCCCTGCTTAAAAACAGAACTGAAGTGGTGGATTCAGCTAACCAGACAGAACCAGGGCATTCCTCTTCAATTGCCCCCACCACTCAATCCATGCACACAAATGCATCAGACCTAGGTTAGGGGGGCAGTGTTAAAGGGCTTCAGGGTACAACAGCATTGGACCCCTGCCCTGCAAAAGCAACATATCACTATCAGAGAAATAACTGCAGTATTGTTGGCTTTGAAAGCTATCCTTCCTGTCTTGCAACCAGGGCTGCTCCCGATTGTGACAGCACTACTGTCATATGGTACCTCAACAAACAAGGAGGGGCAAAGGCATACCAGCTATGCTGGATAACCCTACAAATTTGAGATCTAGCAGCCAATCACAACCTTCTGCAGGCCTCTTACATCCCCTCTCAGGAAACAAACAAGCGGACTTAGCTGAACATCCTCTCTACAACACGAATGGATGTTGCACAGGGAAACCTTCTTAGACATCTCAAGTGGATCTGTTTGCCTCCCCCAGAACAGACAACTAAACAAATTCTGTACCAGGGTTCACACTCCACTAGCCTGGAGGGTGAATGCCTTCAGTTTTCCATGGAAGGGAATGTTCCTGTATGCATTTCCTCCCTTCCCTCTAATACAAACGGTCCTACTGAAGATCAAGAAAGACCAACCAAAAATCTTGCTGGTGACTCCCTATTGGCCAGTGCAATACTGGTTCTGCCTTCTTCTCTCCCTAGCCAAGGGCAATCACCACAAGCTAGCCACAAGGTGGACCTACTCACACAACAAAAGGGATCTCTTGTATTCACCTCCAGTTACTTTTGTTACATCTAACTCTTTGGGTGATCAACTTCTCATCCCTTTCAGACAGCATTACTCAGAGGACGTGCTCTCAGTCCTGAGGGAGGCCAGGAAACCAACTTCTAGGAAAAGAAAATATTTGTCCAAATGGCAAAGATTCTCAAAATGGTGTTCCCTTAAGGACAAGGGACCCTTTTCAGGTGGATCCCTCACTTGTCCTTAGCTATATATGCAACCTTATTAAGGAAGGACTAGCATATTCTTCAAAGTCCACCTTTCTGCCATTTCAGCCTGCTTTCCTTTACAGCCATCTCTGCTTTCTAGACTGGATGTTAAACTTTTCCTGAGAGGGGTCTTGCATGTCAGACCACCAAGAGAACACATCCCTCCTCCCTAGGACTTCAATTTCATGCTGAAAAAACGCACTTTACCTCCTTTTGAGCCAGCCACCACAGCTTCTCTACAAATGTGCACATGGAAAACCATTATTTTAGTGGCCATTGCTTTGGCTAAAAGAATGTCTGAACTACAGGCCCTCATGGCCTGCCCTCCTTACACCACCTTCCACAATAACAGGGTGACCTTGTGCACTAACCCTTCCTTCATGCCCAAACTGGTGAATGAACTATCCTTAAACCAGTCCACTCACTTGCCCACCTTCTTCCCCTCTCCAACTAATACTGCAGAGAGGATCCTTCATTCACTAGACGTGAACAGACAACTGAGATTCTACTAAGATAAAATAAGTCCCTCAGAAAATCTGACCAACTCTTTGTCTCTTTCCACTCCAGGGCTCTGGGTAAGCCAGTCTCCAAACAAACCATTTCCCGTTGGATCAGGAAGTCCATTCTCTTCTGCTACTCCGTCATGGCAAACAATTGCCTCAAGGAATCCAGTCTCATTCCACTGGAGGCATGGCTACCTCCAAAGCCTTTTTTAGAGGGCTGGACACAGCCTTCATCATGGAAGCAGCTACCTGGGCTTCTGTTCACACTTTCACAAAACATTACAAAGTAGACCAAGTCTCCAGGGCCAGAGCAGGATTTGCTAGGCAATCCTGCAGGGATTCTTGGAATCGTCCACCTCTGCCCCCCCCCTCCCTTCACTCTCCCACAGTATGAATACTGCAACATAGGAATAGAAGGACATTGAATGGTTGTGTGTAAACTCTTGCCATAACCATAGATGTCCTCTTCCATGTTGCAGTACTCCTTCCCACCCTCTATGCCCCCTTTATTATCTCTATACAGGATGGTTGGTCTTCTAACCTCTGTATCCATTCTCTACAGGCTAATCTGTACAGCCCTTCAGGTACATTTGCTCCTTAGCTTAAACTGGTCCTTATGTGCACCTTTCCTGGGCTTCAAGTTCTGAGGTCTGTGCATGTAGACTTCACATTTATAGTCCCTGGTTTATAGCCCTGCGTGTGACATCCCACACACCTACAGCAGCCAGGCTTAAGCTTTTGTATAGAAAATCCCCCAGTATGAATACTGCAACATGGAAGAGAAAAACATCTATGGTTATGGTAAGATTTTACACAACTATTCTTTTTATTGGTCTGCGTGTTCCTGTTTTGGTTTGTTCCATTTTGCCATGGCTGCAGGAGGGACCAGCATTCTCTCAAACTTTATTCTCTGAACCAGATCCTGTGGATTTAATAGAGCTACAGTGGTCTGTAGGTGATTTAATGCTTCTGGTTCAACAGTTGTCACAGAAGATTGATGGACTGCCTTTGCTCCAGGGGTGGCTCGTGGCATCGGACTGCCGGACTGCAGCCCCCTCAGCAAGCAGCAAGAAAAAGTATTTTTTAGTTTAATTTTTTTTTTACTGTCTGAATTGACTTACTCCTCGTCTTTCAAGTTTCTCTGTTGGTGACTGACTCGGCGAATGCGCGCATGCGCACTTTGACCAGTTCGGGTTGCGGAGTTGTTTTTTTTTTTTTTTTTTTTTTTTTCTGCTGCAGTCTGGAGAGGCAATTAAGGCATCAGTGTGATGCCCAGCAGTCTATGTGGTTTGGAACCACATAGAATTGGAAGGGGTTCAGACTGCCACGTCCGCAGGCACGTACATGACGTGCTTGGGCTAAATGGCTGCTGATTGGTTGTCGCTCTCTTCCTGGGCTTTATGTGCTGGGAAAAGAGCGAGAAGCAAATAGTTACAGCCAGTTTCGGTTGTGGAACTTGTGGAGTGCAGTGCACTGAGTGACTTCTAATTCTTGGCAGCCTAAAGTGGTATAACTTAAATGTCTGGAGTTTTGGTATGTCTTACTTGTTATTGTCCAGTTTTATTTATAAATGTCATTCCACATCTGTTTTCTATGTTCACATTTTGGTTACAAGTTGCACACTTTGCAGGTAGTAGTTCAGATAGTGGTGGTCCGTAAGTAGTCTCTTCAAAATCTGAGGTGAGAATGTTAAGTTATGACAAGGTAAGAATGATTCTGGAAAACTATGTTTAAAAATACCAGGCTTTCAGGTGGCACTGGTGGGTTTACAGATGCTGTGACAAAAGTTTTTAGTTCCTTTTTAATTTGTTTTCTGCTTTTTTGTCAAAGTTATGTGGAAATTGTCTGCAGTTTTGCAGGTCAGATTTGGTGGCAAAGGAAATTATGGCAGGCAGTAAGATTTTGAAGGTTGTGAAAGAGAAAGGATTGACAACTGAATCTGAGGCCTGACCTATTTTTTTTCTCTGCATGCAGCACATCTGATACACAGGGTGCTTAGTACTATGAGTGAGCAGTGCTCAATGTCTGTTTTAAAGTGCACTATATTAAACTGCTAAATACAGTAAGTTTTTATGTTAAAATATTGTCATTAACTGCCAGAAAGGTCTGGAATGTAGTCAGGCATTTTTGTTACTGACATCTTGCTGGGCATTAAAGTCCAGTTGCCTGCCAGAGGTGATCTTGCCAGGTGATTGGAATGAAGGTAGAATATTAACTGTTAGTGGCATTGCCTCTGACAGAAACATCTTTTGGTTGTCTGCTGTTGCATTTAACACTCTTGTATCTGAAGGAAGACTGTTGCATGTAGGATGTGCTGCTCTACTTATTGCTGGGTTTCCTGTACAGAACATGCAGAGATTTACAACAATAGAACCATACAAGGGATATGCTGGAAGTAGAAAGGACGCAGCTCGTACGAGTGATATGCTTTATTCCACTAATAAGACATATAACGTGGTGCAGACAACAAAGTTAAGCGCTTTCAACTGAACAAACTCAGTCTTCATCAGAACAATGTATCCATTTAAAAACAAAGTATATATACTGTCTGTTACTTGATAGTTTCAAAAATTGCGCCAAAACTTTTAAAGTGACAGTGTTAAAAAAATCATAATAAATCATAATAAACACCATACGTTAATCTCTGAATATACCTAATATGTATACTAAATAAAATCAAATCACTTTGCTGACCTTAATAAATAACATAATTGTATAAATATACTATATAAAAATATCAAAAAATACTGCCTACTATGTGAATGATGCAACCTACCAATAAATATAATATACCAATTAAAAACTACCTAAAATGAATGCATTTAAAACTTCAATGATAAAACTGTACAAATATATACATAAATTAATAAACGTGTGATATATATATATATTGTAAACAAAATCAACCTAACACAGGAAAACATTCTATGAATCTACTTCAAGAAACGGTTTAATACTAATATAATCATTGAGGCCAGGATATCTGGTGGCATCAGTTCTAATCTGCCATATACTCTCCTTTAATGCCAATTGTGCTTTCCAATTCCCTGCATAAGTATCTTGATTAACCTGATCTATAATACTGAACAAAAAACTATGTAGGTCCCCTTTATCTACTATATGTTTGTATAGAGCATTAGTTTTATCCTTCCTACGTATTTTATAAAGATGGTCATATATACGTTTCTTTAACATCCTTTCCGTCTTCCCTGTATAGAATGCAGTACATGCAATGCATTTGGCAATGTATATAATTTGTTTACTATTAGAGTTTCCACCTAAACATCTGATTTCCGCTTGATTAATATCATTTAACGTGAACTTATCAATGGTATTGATGTGTGAACATTGGTGACAAGACCCACACTTACTACTGGCTTTATTACATTTAATATAATTTCCTCTTTTCTTATCTGTGTGTTCTAACATCCTTTTTAAATTGGGTGCTACCTTATACACAATAACTGGTTGTTCACCTAATATCAATCCCAAATTATTAGATGAAATAACGTCCCAATGTCTAAATAATATTTCTTTGATGTACTGTACATGTGGAGAGTATGTTAAGATACATACTCTGTTGAAATTGTTTTCCTTACTTTGGCTAACGCCACCTACTGACTCTTGGACACCTAACAAAGGTTTATATCGATGTCCCCATTGTGAAGAAACGTATTGAATAACATTATTGAGTAACTTATCTGGATATCCTCTTTTCTTAAACGTAGAATATAACAACTTGAAGTCTTCTTCCATAACTTCTTTAGTAGAAGACATCCTTGCTATCCTGATACATTGTCCTTTGACTACATTCTTGAACATAAATGGTGGATGGTTACTATTGTATTGAATGTAGTCATTGGAGAAAAGTAGGTTTCCTATAAATTTTAGATGTATACCCTGTATTCGTATTACTTGTATATGTATCAAGGTATGCTATTGCTTTTTTATTGTAACTATAAGTAAATTTTAAAAAATCTGTTGTATTATTGAGGAATGTAGTGAATTCATCTATCATCTCTTCAGAGCCTTTCCATATAACAAACAAATCATCCAGATATCTGGCATAAAATACCACTTGACTGTAATATGAACTCTTGAATAAAAATTCGTTTTCCCATTCTAACATAACCATATTTGCGAAAATTGGCGCACAAGACGCCCCCAAGGCAATGCCAGTTTTCTGTCTGAAGAACTCTCCTTGAAAAGTAATATAGTTATATTCAAGAACAAGAGACATCATTTCTGTTAGTACACATAATTTGTCCCAACTGTATCCTGAATATTTCTTAAGACTATTAGTAAAAAAATCTAGTCCTGTCTCTTTAGGTATACATGTATAAAGATCGACTACATCTATGGTGATAAAAAAGTAGTCTTGACTCCATTTGTCTTCAGTAAGATTGTTCAAAAAACTCCAAGAGTCCTTCATAATATGGGGTACAATTTTATAAATATGTTTAATCCATGTATCAATGAGTACACCAATATTGAATGTTTTGGATTTGGATCCGGAAACTATTGGTCTATATGGTGGATCCTCCATGGACTTATGTATTTTAGGTATACCCACTATTTTGGCTAATATAGGGTAATCAGTTTTGAGAAATGTATAGATCTCATTACTAATTCTATTATCTATCAAATATTCTTCTAGAATGAGGTCTATTCTTTTATACCCTATATTAATTTCATTCAGGGAAATAACTTCATAGTTTCCTGAATCATACAACAAATTATGTATTTTATTATTATAGTCTAAAGTATAACTAATTACTATTCCGCCCCCTTTATCAGGTTTCATGATGCGGATTTCTTTATTCTGTATAATATTATTTAAACACTTCCTTTCCTTCTGTGTTAAATTATCACAGTAACTATAATTTCTACCTTTATTTCTGTGTATGTCATGGTTTAACCAATATATATCTTTATTCACCATCCATTCATAATTACTTATTTGTTGATTACTGACTGGTACGTATGTACTTTTCTTCTTTAATTTAGTGATTTGATTAATATTTGCTTGATCTTGAGATCCAAATTGTACTGCCAAATTGAGTCTCCTGCAGTACAACTTGATCTCTTTAATAGTATCTACTAAATTGATCCCTACGGTAGGTATAAACTTCATACCTTTGCTCATTAAATGAAAAAATTCCTGTTCAATAACCAAGTCAGTATAATTATACACATTAAGTCCATTGTAAGTGGTCACTATCTGTTGTGCATTGTCTGTATGGTCATTATGAATTATATTATATTCATGTAAGTGCTGAATAAACTGGTTGTTTGACATACCTATATCATTCCGAGTGTCCTCTGAAATATAAGTGTTATCTTCATCGCCAACTATGGCATCATTACTAGTTAAGTGCTGCTCACAACTAGAAGGATATGTATGCATAGGGATCAAAGTGAACCTAAAAAAAGATGCTGAGGCTGTATCTGCTCGATTAATTCCATTGGTTGTGAGGGTTGTTGTGTTTTGGGGCGGGAAAATACCCCCCCCCCCGAAAATTTTCTTCTCTATTGGTACTTCTACATCTTTCTTTAAAGTGTGCTTTCTCTGTATATATGTTTTCTTTCCTATCTGCAGGCCATATATAAGCTCTATTATTCTCATAGGCTTCTACATCCCTCATTAATTTTCTGTTTTTCCTCTCAAAAATATTCTTGGCTTTGTCCTGTGTAACATCAAACTGTTTATAATATAGATCTTTCCATTTATGAAAATCACGATGTTTAATTATAATATTGTTCATGCATTCTACCTCGTTGGCCAAGGTAATCATCTTTTCATCATTATATTTGATCAATATCCTAAGATATAACAAACCAAAATTATCAAACAATTCATTAAATTCTTTTTTCGTTTCATTATTGTAATGAATGCCTAAAGGTAACTTAAAAAATCTGATACCTTTAGGTACTACTTTGGTGTTAAGACATTTTGATAAGTAGGCAATATCTATTTTAGTATTTTTATACTGTAACAGTTTCTTACTAAAACTATAAATCATTTCTCTCAAACAATTTTGTTTAAAATGTGTAATATTAAAATTCATACCCTGTTCCTTATTAAAACCATGATCAAAATTATAGTCGTCCCCAGAAATTGATTAATAAAACCACTATGTATATTATCACACATACTATTGTCCAAATTAATTTCTTTATATTCATTATGTTCGAGCATCCGTTTTTTATCATAAGTAGAACTAGACATGTGCGTAACAGTACCTTTCTTTTCACAAATGTCCTTGCGTTTAGTGTTAGCATATTGCTTAACAGTTTGTCTTTCTTTAGGTCTTGCTCCCAATATTTTATTATCCTTTTCCTTACGATTACGTTGAAAACTGAAATCAAATGTAAAGTCCTCACTTGGGGAAAGTAGACAAAGTCCTTTATTAAATGTATGTCCTCTTGGACTCAAAAGTGAGTGCAAACTATTGTTCAAATCATCCCCACACAAGTTAGGCATATCTATACAGGTATTGTGGTAATGATTAGATGCTAAATTGTCCTTCAATAGCATCGGAAACTCAATATCTGGTGTATGCACTAACACTTTGTCCTTTGTGGGATGAATTCTATTCATGGAACTACAAGCCTGTTTGTTCCGTGAATTACTATGAACGTCGTCCTGCATAGGACTAATGCAATTCAGTTTGGTGTGAGTATGATGTGACACAGTCTCACTTTGGTTACTTTCCGAAGCACTAACAGGTTTCTTACGCTCCAAAAGTAATTCAGAAACCATGGAAAGTAACTTCTGTACCTCCGTTTGTAATGCCGTGACATCCGCTCGAAGTTGCTGAAAGTCTTCACCCGACGATGAAGCTGGCGTTCCTTCCTCATGACCTGCCATATCCAAATAACTGACTCAACCAAAACGCTGAAGAGCACAACAATAGAACCATACAAGGGATATGCTGGAAGTAGAAAGGACGCAGCTCGTATGAGTGATATGCTTTATTCCACTAATAAGACATATAACGTGGTGCAGACAACAAAGTTAAGCGCTTTCAACTGAACAAACAGTCTTCATCAGAACAATGTATCCATTTAAAATTAAATTTATATGTATATATTTGTACAGTTTTATCATTGAATTTTTAAATGCATTCATTTTAGGTAGTTTTTAATTAGTATATTATATTTATTGGTAGGTTGCATCATTCACATAGTAGGTAATTTTTGATATTTTTATATAGTATATTTATACAATTATGGTATTTATTAATGTCAGCAAAGTGATTTGATTTTATTTAGTATACATATTAGGTATATTCAGAGATTAACGTATGGTGTTTATTATGATTTATTATGATTTTTTAACACTGTCACTTTAAAGGTTTTGGCGCAATTTTTGAAACTATCAAGTAACAGACACTATATATACTTTGTTTTTAAATGGATACACTGTTCTGATGAAGACTGAGTTTGTTCAGTTGAAAGCGCTTAACTTTGTTGTCTGCACCACGTTATATGTCTTATTAGTGGAATAAAGCATATCACTCGTACGAGCTGCATCCTTTCTACTTCCAGCATATCCCTTGTATGGTTCTATTGACATGCAGAGATTTGGTTACCCAGTACTGGATATAAATGGAATCCATCTTTCTGCCTTTTTATGCAGTTCCTCTCAGAGACTGTGGTGGAGGTCTCATACCTGTCAAGTTCTTGGGCTGTAATGTTGGTTTATCTGTACTTTGTTATATCCAGCCCCACTCAGCCAGGCTGCTCTTGTTTTGGCTGACTTGTGTCATTTTACACACATCTTGTCTTACTGTTGGACCTCAGTGATCTTTTTTGTTTTGCATATCCATTCATTTTATGGTCTGTATGATATTTAAGTATTTTCTGTGTGATGAGTACATTGTGCCTTTGGGTAGCAGGTTTACATACTGTTCTCATTGTGTTACATTTCTAGGTGGTACATTCTTGGGAGCTGCTGTGTTCTACACAGGTTGCTAGGTAACAAGTGCAGAGCCTTAAGCAATGATAACTTATTGTACCTGAGAGAAGAATGAAATTTGGCTGCGTGCTTGAAATGTAGTTGAGCTTAGAATTCTGTGCCCTGCATGTGATGTTTTAAATACAATTAAAGTTTTTTTGTTTGTTTGCTTCACAGACAAAGATTTGAATCAACTGTTCTCAGCCAGAATATATTTATATCCTGATTAGATTCTGGGCATCTTTGACTTCAGTAATATGGGAGGACTAACACTTTTTAACATATATAATTGCTCTTCTCTTCTCTACTTTAAATTTTTATTATTTTTTTTAGGAAGTCACAATAACCAAGAAGAGATATAATCACATTGTATCTTACTCACCCCACTTGTTAACTTGTTGTAGAGAAGTGGTATTGTACTGTTGTGCACAGAGTGTATTATTCCTCACATCATGATTCTCATACAAAGCAACCTGAATTGTGTCAAGCAATATACTTTGTCTAGAAACAGAACATATTAAGATACTTCATTTCATACTGCAGACAGGAAATTCCATGAACAAAAAAGTTTAATTTGGCTTTGTCAGTTTGTGTGTTTGTGTATGGGTTGGTGGCAAAACGTTGACACTGAAACTTACAGCTTTCTTTGTCTGTGTTTTAAGTGAGGGCAGTAAGTGTATGTGGCTATAGAAGGGGACTTGTCTTCTAGAAGTAGTACTTTTATTGATTGTATTATCCTGGGTTGTTGTTGTGTCTTTCGGCTTTTCCCGGTTAGGGGTTGCCACAGCGGAACTCCGGTCCACTAATGATTGGCAGATTTTTATGGGCCGAGTTGCCAGCCCTGACGTACAACCTTCAATGTCCCTTCATGCATGTCTTCACACAGAAGACGCTTTAGCTGAGAATCGAACAAGACAACGTCTGGCTGTGAGTCAACAATGCTACTGCAGCACCACCACCGCAGTACAGGTCTTTTTTGCTCTCTTACTGGATTAACATAACAGGTTAACACACACTTGATTGTATCCTGGATGTCACAGTGGATAGAATTGCTGTGACACAGTATCTGGAGTGCTAGTTTGGCCCTCATCTGGGGTGCTGTCATTGTGGAATGTACCACATCCTGTATGTTTATGTGTGGGTTTTTGCAGGATGCTCTGTTTTCCTTTCATAGCTCAGTGATGTGCTGTATTAAGTTACAAGTCCCTCAAATTGCCCATAGGTATGCATGCAGCAAGTGTGTGTGTGTGTGCACACACATCTTGTGATGCATGGACACCCCTATTATCTTTCTAAGTTTATATTTAAAAATTGTCCTTATTTTTGGGCCTTTGTCCCACTTCTATGTATGGCTTTGTCCAGATTTCTTGCTCTGATGTTTAGAGGTATGACAAATGTGTCAGGGCTATCACAGTCAGCCAGAGACATTTCAAATTGTGACATACTTGTTGCACCCCACTCCCCCATGTAGTGACTCTGGATGTGTCCAAGCAAGGCAAGGAATAGTTATGCAGTATAAATTTGCAGAGTATCCCCCCATCCAAGGTAGACACAAGTACTACAGTGGCTTTTCATCTGTCCTTGATTTTGCAGAATGGTCTGGTTTGTCGTATTTTTGTACTGTTGATTTATGCTTATTACTCAAAGTGCCTGTTGTTCTGTGTTTAAGTAGCAATGCTTTAATGACCATCAGGTAAGCTTGTCTGAGATCGTAAGATGCAAGTAAGCTTTAATAAGCATACTGTTAAAGAATTGCCAACATTGAAAGCCTTTCTGTTGTTGCCATGCAGAGAATACTTAACTGGATAATGTATAAGCCTTGGGTCTTGAAATGCATATGACAGTATTTATAATAAAGGACAGGATTACATTACTTTAAGAAGCTCATTACACTTGTTGGAGACTTCCAGTCATCTCTGCAGACTTTACCCGTAAACTAAACAGAATGCCAACCATGTGGTCCATAACCTGTGCAGTAATTCTTTAAGCAATGTATCTTGAGCTTGCTTCTTGTTTGCTTTTCATTTTTTACTTTGATCATGTTTTCCCCATGAAACAAGAAGACAATTGTCAGGCAGCAGATCTTTTTTGGATAAGAAACATTATTACAAGTGGGGGCATCACAGAGATTTCTACTTTCAGTGTGTTACTTGGTACTTTAATAAAGCTGAATGTAAATTATAATTAGAACTACAGTGCAAGGAGAAGTGATTTGAGTTGAGTGCTGCTTGTTTTTCTTATACTTGATTTTGACTGGCATTCCAGTAATGTATTTAAAAAGAAATTTATTTTTTCATGCCTCACAACCTTTGTTTCCATCTAGATATTAAGTAAGCTGTCATGCAGCCAATGCATTGAAATATTTTTATTCTTCTACACTTCATTTTGTCTTGATTGGACTCTCATAATGACAGTTTGGCACCCAGGGCACATATTAAAGTTAGTTTTTGTGGATTTGAGCATAGCTCCTCCCCTTTCTAGTTGGCCACACCCCTTCCCATTGACCCCACTTTTTCAGCTGTCTCCTGCAGCCCCCCCTTGATTTGAAGTCACCAGCCGCCACTGCTTTGCTCCCACCAATAAACCAACCAGTTGAAGGAAACAATATAGTTGGTGAGTCTCATTTAAATAACTTTATACAACCCCCTAATTTGTCATTTGATAGCTCAAACAAAGTCTGGAATATTGAAGTAAACAGAGTAACATCAAATTTGTACACCTGGTTACATGGTGATGTTCAACTTGGAGAGACAGCAACGAAATGTGTGTAATCTCCTCCAGAAATTGGAGGAATTTGATTATAAATTGAAGATAAAAAGTTGCAGTTAGGAAATTCATTTTTTATTGAAAGTATTAAAGAGAAGCATGTTCCTAAGGGTTTGCAGACCTGGCAGTTCCGTACCGGGCTCATTGAAAATTCACCATTTCAAATTGAACTGTTAAATATGCTTGACCGCCATGGGTGCGAACTGATGGTGCTGCTTGTAAAATTTAATACTAAGGCTATTGATGAATTAATGGTCAAAGTTGAAGCTCTGGATAATGAAATAACCAACAATATAAGTTTCAACCATTATAAAACTGATTATGCACGTATTTTTACAAGCATAGACCAAACAATTTCAATAACTGAAATTTAAGGAAATGAAAAAATTAGAGCAGGACAGACATGCATATGCAATTGAACTGCTTACCCTTCTCCCACTACTTCCCAAACCTGGGGTTTGACGTTTATATCTCTGATGGATGGGTTAATGATATTAACTCAGTTCAATGAGAAACTGTATCTATTAATGGTGCAGAGGCCCCTTTGGAAGTTCAACCACCAAGTTGGTCAGAATGCATACGTGTGAAACAGAATTACAACCAGCAACACTTGAACATATCAGTTCACCTGCATCAGAGAAGCCAGTTTCATTGGCCAAATCAGAATCACTGGAAATTCTAGATGGAAATAAATAGTGATGTTGCTCCCCAAGAGAGTGTAACTGACAACCAGTTTGTTTTTTTGCGAACAGAATACTGTTTAACAGAACATTGATTCTGGTTGTCAAATTCTAACAAACACAAAAGGCAACTTTAAAATATATAATTTTTCATCATATCCTATAGATTCCAATTGTGGCCATTTGTTTGAACTTGGCCTTACTTTTATTCCCACTACACAAACAAATCTTCCACATGTTCTTGTAGATCTTAAATTATACACTTGAAAATTAAAATTTAAGCTCCTGTTTGGGAATTCATAAGCTGATGGCACTTATTTTTGGTTTCAATTAAAGTTTTTTAAAAAATCACTTGGCTTAAATTTAAGGAGTTGATGTTATGTTGTCCCTATCTCACCTTCATGCTTGCTTGTTTGACTCAGCCGCATTCTAAAGCTCAAGAGCTTCCACTGGCTCAAGGCTAGATCCTCTTCCAACATGCCTAGTGAGTGTTACCCAGATGTCATTTGCCACTTGAAGCTTCGGGATTGCTTTGCGACTGGCTCAAGCTAAGTTGTATTTTTTCTTCTAATTTCTCCTTTTTTGAGAAAGATAATTAATATTTTCTTCTTTATAACTTGTAGTTTGGATATTCTGAGTGTCTGTATGTCTCATCTTTTATCGTCTATTGTTGCTGTTAATTGTTGAGGCTGTCATTTCCCCTCTTAGGCCTACTATTCCCCTTTGTCATTAGCCCCCTTCTTTATTTCAGCCCATTTGAGTTAGAGGGCTTCTTTTTTACCCCCTTTTCTCAGAGGAGTTCGCTGTTTAAGTTAGAGGCATCTCCTCGGTCGGAGGAGCTGTCATTTAACTTAGAGAGACTCCTCCTTCCTCCCCCTTAAAAAAAAAAAAAACTACCTGCTTTTCTTAGAATTTTTTTCTATTGGCTCTTGTGTTTATTCTTGCTGTGAAAATGTCTAATGAGTTGTCTAAAGAATCCAAGCCTTCTGGATTCAAGAAATGTGATTTCTGCTTGCAAAAGATGTTGACTTATCGTCACACCAGTTGTGTTTACTGCCTGGGAGCCGTTCACCTGCAGGACTCTTGTTCCATATGTCATGCTTTTATCCCTAGGGTCCTGCAGGAGCAGATAAATAAGTTAATCTTGAGGGGATTGCTTAAAGGACCTTTTGAGGCATCTGTGGAAGGGAATTAGGTTGGTAAATCTGATAAGACCTCTAAAGTTTCTTCGTTGGCTCCGACCTCGGAACCGTCGAAGGGTCAAGGAAAAACAAACAAGTATGTCAGATCCGACAAGACATAGTCTCCATTGGTTCCTTCAATGTGTTTGGAACTGCCTAGGAGCCACAAAAGACACCGGTCTCCCATCTTGGAACTGGTGCATTCTGTAACTCAGTCTCCACTACTTCAATCTGTAGCAAGTAGTTATCATCCATCCACTCATTCCTCTTGATCACCAGGGGTCCTTCAGATGATAATGTGGAGAGGGTGGTGAAGAGGTTACTTAGGACACTGGCACTGGCAAAAACTTTATTGAGTCCAGCCCATATGGACATGGAGCCGACTACCCAACCCACTTTATCGTAGATTCCTCCTTCGACTCACATGAGTTCGGAGCCGGAGTGCATGGAAGTCATTGCGGTGGAACCATCAGTTCCGAAAACCACCGGTCTCTTGGTTCCAACATCCACTCCGATCCTGTCAATACCACCCTCTATCAAGGGATCTGGGGGCCGACACTCCCTTGTCGGCTCTGAGGGGGAGAGCAGCATCGTACCCTTGCTGGATCCTACTCTTTCTCTTGGAGCTTCGGTGCAGGTGAGTTTGGCTCCTACATCATCTTTGGAGCCATCCCCCTTGGTGCAGGAGAGATCTCTCAACTCTTTGGAGTTGGGGACTCTCAACTCTTTGGAGTTGGGGACTCTCTCGGGCCAGGATCGGGGTGCCTTTGAGGTGATGATTGTGCAGTCCTCTCAGACAGCTCCACCCTCAGCTTCAGCATCCCCTTTGGGGCCAGTGTCTACCTTCTCACCATCCCTCTATCCCAAGCATAGGGAACCAATGCCCCAGGAAGACCATTGGGTGACCCTCCCTCTTCCGAAACCTCTCCAGAGTACCACTCTGAAGAGGTCCCTCAGAAGAGGACTTATAAGAGGAAGCATTTAGACTCCCCTGAGTCTATCACATCAGACACGGACTTGGAGGACTCAGAAGGGTCCCCACGGTGCCCCTCGGAGGATGTCTCTTTTTCAGACATCCTGGAAATCCTCAGGCAGAGGGGTGGCTGGAAATCCCTTTCCTCTTCTGAAGATGAGTCCGTGTACCTGAAGGCATTTGGCTCCTGACCCTCCACCTCTTGGGTGTCTTCCCCCCTTTTGACCAGCTGCTGGGGGTGGTCAGTCAAAAGGCATGGAGCTCTCCAGAATCTATGGAACCAGATCCAAGGAGACCTGATACGTTTATCACAGTGCCAGAGGACAAACTCTTCATGACTAAGGGTGTTCCAGTTGATGCAATGGTGGTTGTGGCAACCACTAAGAAGGAATTAGCACAAACTTTTTCTGTCCATCCGTCGAACAAGGAATCCCATACGATGGACAGATATGGGAAGCGTGTCTTTTCCTCAATGCACTTTACCCTTAGGTCACTGAATTATTTGTCCCATTTCACTCGCCTACAGAGGGATCTCCTCAAAGAGCTGGGAGATACTCTCCAGGATCCTACAGCTGCGGGAGCTTCAGACAAGGCTGCTTGCCAGCTCGCTACCTTAACTTCTGTAGTCAACACTTCCATGTGGCTTATCTCTTACACGGCCGATGGAGCAAGTAGGGCAGCAGGCATATGAATTGCCTTATGGAGACATTCCTGGATGCACCTTTGCAAGTTTATGGAGCCCTTCAAGTCCTTTGCCAATGCCCCATTTGATGGTTCGTTATTGTTCGGGCCCAAGGTAAAAGAGACTCTTACCAGGTGCGAGCAAGAAGGCAAAACTCTCTCTGCCGTGGGAGTATGTTTCTCCGTGCCTACTAGACCTTATCCCAAAGGTCAGAAAGGTGGGAAATGCAGTTCCAGAAATCCCAGGGAGGTTTGTCTGATGCACATGGTGATTTTTCTCCCAGGGGCAGAGAGGGAAACAATAATGGG
The DNA here is from genome assembly GCF_019279795.1 of Protopterus annectens. Taxonomy (NCBI): domain Eukaryota; kingdom Metazoa; phylum Chordata; order Ceratodontiformes; family Protopteridae; genus Protopterus; species Protopterus annectens. Next base: position 124,959,365 of record NC_056742.1, on the reverse strand, counting down.
AGACTCCACCCTTGTGGTAGAGGGGGACCGCAGAACCAGGGTGACAGAGATGCATTCTCTGGTAAAAAGGAGGCCTGCCTTGTCAACCTTTGGGGGCAGATTGTCACTGTACCCACAAGCCTGGCAAAGTATAACAAATGATACATGGGTACAGTTGATAATATCCAGGGGATACACCATTCCATTCTCCCAGTCACCCCTCCCCAGAAAGCAAAAGTCAATCCCAGATGTTCCACCCCATATATGGGATCAAGCAAACCTAGAAGTCCAAAGGTTGCTAGAAAAACGAGTCATCCAAAAAGTCCCCTTAGACCAAATCGGATCCGGAACTTACTCAAGGTTCTTTTTAATTCTAATGAAAACAGGGGACTGGAGGCCCATTTTGGATCTCAGCAGACTAAACAAGTCTGTCAAGAAAACGAAGTTCCAGATGGTGACACTGTAGTCCATACTCCCTTTTCTGGGAAAGGGCAACTGGATGTGCTCCATCGACCTCCAGGATGCGTACTACCATATCAAGATGGGCAGGTGATCCAGGAGGTATCTACACTTGCAACTGGCAGCCAGTCATTACCACTTCGGAGCTCTGCCCTTTGGCCTCACTACAACCCCCAGAGTGTTCACCAAATGTATGACAGTAGTTACAGCTCACCTGAGATGTCTAGGATTCTGGGTGTTTCCATATCTAGACGACTGGCTCCTTTACCGCCACCACCAAGCATCGACTAACCAGGGCAAGGGACACCACAATTCATCTCTGCTCACAGCTAGGCATCACTATAAACTATGAAAAATCTGCCTTGTTGCCCTCTCAACATATTACATTTATAGGAGCAGACTTAGATACAAAAGACATGATAGCAAAATTGCCTGAAGAGAGAGTACCCTTCCTACTTCATCAGGTTTCAAATTTGATCACGAGTAAAAAGATACAAGCTAGGTTTGTTCTCAAAGTACTGGGATTGATGGCGGTGGCAGTAACATTGGTTCCATTGGCACGCTTCCATATGAGGATATTGCAGTGGCTTCTCTTTGCTCAGTGGTCCATGCAGGATCTACCCATGTCACATGAAATTCTCATCACTGATACCTGCAAGAAGGATCTATAATGGTGGCTTCAGTCTACACAGATGGTTATAGGCAGACCATTTTTCCTTCCCTGAGCTATAGCCATGGTGACAATGGATGCTTCCCAGATAGGGTGGGGAGGGTGTTATCTGGAACAGACTGTTCAAGGAACTTGGCAGTAACACTTGCACATCAACATCCTAGTGATGAGAATGGTGCTTCTGGGATTGCAAGCACTCCAGGACTCTCTCCTTACTGGGACAATTGCAATTCAAACAGACAATGTCTGTTGTGTGGTAAATCATCAAACTGGGTGGAACCAGATCTTGCCCCTTGTATTGAGAATCTTTAAGAGTATGGCAATGGGCAATCTCTTCAATGCTTTCTGATTGCGATGCACATTCCAGGGGATTCTGATGCCACACGAATGGTCCCTGAAGCAGGAAATTGTGAACCTAATTTTTGCAAGTGAGGCCAGCCTTGCTGTGACCTTTTTATACATCCATCAATACCAAGTGCAGTAGCTATTTCACCCTAGTCCCCCCTCCAGGACAGTCACCCAGGGATGCACTTCTTCATGATAGTTCCCTGGGACTTCTTTATGCTTTCCCCCCATTTCCACTCATACCCAAAGTTCTTCAGAAAGCAAAATCATTGGGTTGCAAGCTAATCCTCATCGCCCCTTACTGGCCTTATCCGATATGGTTCCCCTTCCTATGGCCCCATCTCCAGGAGGAGCTTTGGATCTTGGACCCAGTTCCAGATCTCCTGATCTATCAATCAGGGATGCTCCACCCTTCTATTCAAACCTGAAAGCTAACAGCTTGGTTTCTCCTCTTCCCATCTTAGCCAGGCTTCCAGACATTTCCCTAGCAGTACATCACATTTTGGTTTCTTTGCACAAATTTACAAGAAGAAAGCTTTATGCTAACAAATGGAAGCGATTCTCTTGTTGGGCTGTGAAAAATCACATTGATCCTTTTACAGCACCCATTTTAAGATCCTGGATTTTCTGGCTTAAACTTTTAACCAAGGGGCAGCTGCAGCCATTATCCAAGTTCAGCTGGCTGCCATTTCCAATTATCATGTTGGTGAAATGGGCTCCAATGTCATGTCTCACTGGTTATGCAAAGCCTTCCTAAAAGGTACTATCCTCCTGCGACCCCCAATAAGAGTACCATCTCCTCAGTGGGATCTAAATTTAGTTCTAGCTGCTCTGATTCTCTCCCCTTTTGAGCAAGCTGCTACTTGTTCTCTGAAATTCTTGACTTGGAAAACAATCTTCTTGACTGCTATTACCTCAGCTAGGAGGGTATCAGAATTACAAGCTCTCTCCATTCATCCCCTTTATTTAATTTTTCACAAAGACAGGGTTTCTCAGGACCAATCCCTCCTTTCTACCAAAAGTATGCTCTGAGTCAAATTTAAATCAATCGATAGAACTCCCCGTATTCTTCCCTAATCATGGCAATAAGGCAGAATATAAACTTCACCAACTGGATGTTCATAGGTAGTTATGTTTTTACTTGCCAGGACAAGAGAATTCAGAAAATCTCACCAGTTGTCTATATATTTTTCAGAAAACAGAAAGGGAACTTCAGTCTCAAAAGTAACCTTATCAAAATGGCTTATGGCCACAATCACGTATGTCTATTGTTAACAGCGCAAACAACTACCAGGAAAACTTCAAGGACACTCAACTAGAGCATTGTCTACCTCTACTGCTTTTCAAGCCAGACTACCTTTAGACTCAATTTGTGCAGCAGCTACTTGGGTTAATCCTCATACCTTCATCATTCATTACAAGGTAGATGTGGCCTCCTGGAACAGGGCTTCCTTTGGTTCCACTGTTCTGAAGAGTTTATTCCATTGAGCCACCCAAGAAAGAAGGTGCTGGGGACGCTATCCCAACCAGCAAGAATGAAGGCGAGATAGGGACAACATAACATAAAGAAGTTATGTACTCACCATAACGTTCCATGTTTGTCCTTGATCTCATCTTCTTTCTTGCATCCCACCTCCCTTTCTGGAGGATCGAGAGGAATTATCTGGTATTTGGCAATATGTGTGGTGATTCCCTTCCTGCCTCATAATTTGCATAGGCTGGGAGTCCATTACTGTTGTCTGGATAGTTTAGATGAGTGTGTATACATGTATGTATGTATATATATATATATATATATATATATATATATATATACACATATACACACACACACACATATACATATATATGAATGTATATAGATGTTTCATGTATGTTTGGTCTAGTGTTATGGTCATCACAAACGAGATCTGGGTAACTTTTGCTAGGCATGTTCGGATAGGAAGTAGCCTGGAGCCAGTGGAAACTCTTGAGCTTTAGAATGCAGCTGAGTCAGAGCCAAGTATTAACTCTGAACCCAACCAGCAAGAAAGAAGCCAAGATCAAGGACAACAAACATGGAATGTTGTGCTGAGTACATACCTTCTTTTTTTATATCGTGGTGTAAATTGTTTGCTGCATGTTTTTATCATTGATACATTCCTAGCTGGTTGGAGTCCCTGCAGACCTTTAGCATAGTGTTTTATAAGTTGTGAATAGTAATTAATGAGCTGAAGGATTTTATCTTTGAGGGCAAGAGTGAAGTGGGAAACATCGATCCTTCCAATAGAACAAGGTTGTTTAGGATTACTTGATTTGAAGAGATATTTTAGAGCTACACAGTTAAGGCTCTTCTATGTAACACAAGCCGAAAGCTACAATTCAAAGTGGCAAGTAATAATGAAGCAGAGGGAATTCAATAAACAGAGTAAGATTTTGGAAACAGATCTTATACAGAATATTCTAGTCATAAAGTAGTAGAAAGTATTCTAAGAATTCAGCCAACAGGAGGATGGAGGAAGGAGATTCTACTGACAGGGATGACTGCAATTACGAGTATAGAGAATAGGCAAGAAAGGGCTGGAATTTACTGGAAGAAACTGGCAAAGGAACCTAGTTATTGAGAACAAATAATTAGGGAGGAAAAGGTAATAAAATAGGAAGAGGCCAAGAAGACATTTGAACTACAGGCTAGAGACTGCCTTCCCTATTAGCAAAGAGAAAGGGATATGGGAATCCTAAGTGAAAGACCCGCACTTGTAGAGTTTTTAGTTGAATCTAGGACAGAATCTGCTGTTAAAAAATGATAATTAGTAAGACATATAAAATATTACACAATAACTATAGGAGTCAATCAGAGGAGTTTAGAAAAGATTAGAAAGAGAGAGTTGGATGTTCAATTCCCAAAGAAAAATGGAAGGGTATATTTATGGTTCCCAAATATGCAACAAAGTATAGAAGATTTAGGGGTTTTGTTTGGAAATGTTTGTATAGATATTTTTATACCCCAAGCAGACACCAAAAAAATTTCCTTGGGTTGATGGCAAATGTTGGAGGTGTGATATGGAAGAAAGAGGGAACTGGGAACATATCTTTTGGGAGTGTAATGAGTTGGCAGACTTTTAAAAAAATTCCTTGCGTAGAACTCTGTCAAAAGTACAGGGTGAGCAAATGGGTGTAACCAAAAAAATAATTTTTTAAGCTGGGATGTAGGATCAGAATTGCCTAGACATAGTAAGGACTTGTTACTTTTAATTGTGGTGGCTGCCAAAAAAAAACAGTTATTCCAAAGTATAAACCAACCATTTTTGAAGTTGTGAATATTGTAACACAGATAAAAGAACTGGAAGTGGAATCTTTAGAAAATAGTAGAAGCAAAGTACATACAAAACATGGAAATTATGGTAACAATGCATGCAGAAAAATGTTTTGGAGGAGGAAGTAGGTTTAAGGAAAGGCAAGAATTGACCAGCATATGTAATGTTGAATTGATTATATTGTACAGAAGAATATATGTGATGTATAATGTGTGTAACTATGAATGTGTTAAATGTATGTTTGTGTGTGTGTATATATATATATATCAAAACATCAAGATTTTAGAATCTCAAAACTACAAAGTGATGCAAAAAAAAAAAAAAAATTAAAACAATGTTTTTGCAGGGGGGACAAGCCCCTCTGCACCCCCACACCCCCTGCAACTTCAATATACCATCTCCAAGATCATGCTACAGTGTAGAGAATGGTAAGCATAATGGGAGCATTACCATTCTCTCCACTGTAGCACAATCTCAGAGATGGCATATTTGAGTTGCAGGAGTGTGGGAGATGCAGGGGTGCTTGCCCCCCTGCAAAAACAGTTTTTAGTATTTTTATTTTCGAGATTCCAATATCTCGAGTTTCTGGAATTGGTATTTTGAAACTCGAGATTTTGGGCTTTTGAAATTACGAAGTGGACCCATATATATATATATATATATATATATATATATATATATATATATATATATATATATATATAGTGTTTGACAAGAACCAGTATCTCCCAGGTTGAGACTGCCTTTCTTTAAAGAAAGATAGTTTCATAGGACCTACAGACAGACCCCCTTCCATGGTTTTGTTCCTGAGATCTGTGAAGCCCTCTAGAAGCCTGTCTGAAGCAGCAATCGATGTATTGATGAGGAAGTTCCTTGGGACCCATTCCAGCTGGTGGGGGTTCTCCTATTTCTGATCCCTGTTGAAGTCTTGGGCCTCAGTCCATCCACTTGTCTAGCTCCTTCACCAATCCAACTCTTGGATCAATGAGTTTCTTGGAGTTTGTCTGTGGCAGCTCTGAAGGCTTGGTCATAGACTCTGACCATGTCTCTGATTTCAGTTGACTCAGTGTGCCTCAACCTTTATGCATCTTGGAGCTGAGGTGTCAGTGCCATGGGGTCGATCTCAAGTGCAAAGTTATCTGAGCTGTTTCTTTCTCTCATTGCATTGGCACTGGATAGCTCGTCATCAGTTCTGGAGCCAATTCAGACTGGTCATCGAGGTCAGCCTGTGTTGGTGTACTTGGATCCTACTGGGATGGACTCTGGATCTGTTTTGACTTCTGCCTTTGAGGCATTCAACAGAGTGCTCTCTCAGTCTGGAGAGCAGGCTTCCCTTTCCTGCTTGTTTCCACCCCTGCCCCCACAGACCTCTGAGTCCATTCTGTCAGGTCAGGATAGCCATCCTTTCAGAGTCTTTAGACCCATAAAACTCTTGGGTAGTCACATGGATGAATTGGTTGATCTGGTTTTGAAGCAGGCTTAGAAGGCACTGCATAAAGTCAAGCCAATCACCAGGAAACCAGACAAGATATTGTTGTCTCCTAAAGACTTCCTCTTTTGGAACAAGTGTCCCACAGTGGGTTCCACCAAAAAGGAGCTTACTGAGGAGAGCTCCACTGACCACTCCCTTAACAGGGAAGTCCATGGTATTGGGCAGAATTGAGAAGTGGGTATATGCTTCAGTGACCTCTACACTCAAGGCACTGAATTATTTGGCTCGCATACACTTCTAGAGGGATTTAACTAAGGAGGTATCCAAATCCCTCTTGGGGTCCTTATTTTTGGAGGAGAAGAAAGCTGTTGACACACAGCTGGCCACCCTTCAGTCCTTATTGAAAGTGTCAATGTACTGTGCATCAAATGCAGCCAATGGCACATCAAGAGCAGTAGGCATCGGTATAGCAGCCAAACTGCATCCCTGGATGCATCTCTGACTTTTCAGAACTTTTTCAAATGTCCTGTATTAATGCTACATACGGTGGGTCCACCCTGTTTGACCTAAAATTAGAGCTGATGTCCAAAAGCAGGCAGGAGGGCAAAACCTTGTCCGCCATTGAGTTACTATTTTCTACCCCCTGAGAAACATTTCTAGAAACCAAAAGGGAGGGAGGAAGCCGTGGTTCTGCAAATGCCAAGGGTTTTCACCAGATGCTTCTGCTGATAGACCCCTGAAGTAAGGGGAGATACTCAAATGGAGATCACACCAGTGGCAGAGGTTGGACTGCAGAATCGAGGCTTTTGGGGTCCTTTCTCTAATAGGCCTTTTCAGCACTCCTGAATGATTGCCCAACTGTCACACTGTAGAGGCAGTCAGATCACTTATCCCTGCACCCCATGACCTGAAAGTCCATCACCTGAGATGTTTGAGTGCAGAGAATTGTAACGAGAGGTTACAGGATTCCCTTTCTTTCTCACCACCCATACTCAAGAAAACCTCACGATGTGACAACTGAGTCATCCAGAAGGTCCCATCTGAGCAACACTGATTTGGAATTAACTCGAGATTTTTTTTTTTTTTAGTGCCAAAGAAGAACTGGGGACCTCAGGCCCATTTTGGACTTGGCCATTTGAACCAATATATGAAACACAAAATTGTAGATGGTCAGGGTACAGTCCATACTACCATTGTTGAGGAAGGCCAATTGGATGTCCTCAGTAGAGTTCCAGGATGCATATTACCACATAAAGATGAACAAATATTCCAGTTGATTTCTCTGTTTCCTGCTGAGAGCCAGTCACTTCTAGTTCAGAGCCCTGCCTTTTGGCCTCACCATAGCCCCCCAGATGCTCACCAAGTGCATGGCAGTGATTGCAACTCATTTCAGGTATCTGGATGATTGGCTTGTAACAACCGAAAAGGGAATCTTTTTTCAGTCCATGAACTCCATACTCCACCTTTGCTCACAACTCAGAATAACTGTCAACTCAGCCATGTCCAAGCTTCAACTGATTCAAACCATAAAATTCATTGGAGCACATCAGGATGCCAAGATACAGATAGCCAGAGTACCAAAATCCAGTAGGATTCTCACACTTCAGCAGCAGGCAGTAGAGGTACTCTTGTCAGAAGCCTCCAGCAAGGTTGACTTTATATCTTCTCAGCTGAATGGCAGCCACCATTACCTTAGTTTCCCTAGCCAGATTTTGAAGATGCTACAATATAGTCTCTCAATTCAGTGGTCAGACAGATGTCAGCCCATGAATTATCCAGTGTTCCTCAAGAAAATTTGCAAACTTCATCTTCAGTGGTAGCTAGTCTCTCCAATTGCATTACAGGGTCAACCTTTTGTTCTCACTTTTCCTCTGGCCACAGTAATGACAGATGCTTTTCATCTGTGGTGGGGCAGGCATGTGGTTTTCCCCTCAGAGGCTAGTCTTCACATTAATATCCTGGAGATGAAGGTAGTCTTGCTAGCACTGAAGGCCTTCCAGGACTCCCTCCCCAAGGGTGTGATTTTCTTCTAGGCTGACAATATATCAGTGGTCTAGTACATCAACAAACAAGGGGGTGGGGCATGTTCTCAACCATTATGCAAGGAAGCCATGAGGGTTTGCTAAAGAAGATGTCTTTTTATCACTTTCTGATAGCAAAGCACATTTTGGGAAAGTCCAGTGTTCTAGTGGGCAAGTTGAACAGATCTGTCCTCCTCCCTAATGGGTGGTCTCTTAATCTGGTAGTGACAGATCAGATTTTCAGCTACTGGGGCTGACCATCCTGTGACTTATTTGCTTCCTTCCTAACACCAAATGCAAGCAGGTACTTTGCTTTAAACCCCGAAGAGGGGGGACCTCGAGGGATGCTCTCATCTATACTTGGCTCATGGTCTCCTTTCTGCCTATCCACCCACATCTTTACTTTTTGCAGAAGCATTTGTATTAATGTGGAGCAAGGCTACAGTGATCTTCATTGCTCCCTTCTGGCCTCTACAGATGTGGTTTCCCTTACTCTGGTCTCATTTGATTTACTGTCTGTGGGTGCTGGACCCTGCTCCAGATCTTCTTTCACTCCCCCCAGGCAGCCTCACCCAGACATAGAAGCCCACAAGTTGACCTCATGGTTTCCTCAGATCCAATTGTAGTTAGACAGTCCAGGCTTTCATCTCAAGTTGTACACATTCTGACTTTCTCACAGAAGCCTTTGTTCACAGAGATTTACAAATGCAAATGGAAAAGGTTTTTAATTTGGACTTTTGGTAGGTATATAAATCTCCTTTCAGCTACTCTCCCAGCTGTCTTAGACTTTTTGGATTCTTTTTTCACAGTGGCTCTAGTTACTCTTCTATCAAGGTCCAGTTGACAGTGTTCTCCAGTTTTCACATGGGGAAATCAATCGCCCATTGTTGCATTGAGATTGCCTTCTTAAGGGACACCTTCCTGCTGTGACCCCCCCCCCACACACACACCCTTAGGGATTCTGTTCCTTCTGGGGATATTACCATTCTGCTGCAGTCTTTGATAAGACCCCTTTTCAAACCTGCAGCTGCAGTTGATTTGAAATACCTTCACTGGAAAACTCTGTTTTTGGTAGCAGTTACTTCGGCACAGAGTATTGGAACTCCACTCTATTTATTGTAGGGTTCCTTACTTAGTTTTCCACAAGGGAAGCATCACTTTGAGAACAAACCCATCCTTTCCTCCATAAGGTGGCTTCTGAATCATCACTCAACCAGTCTGTCAACCTTCCTGTATTTTTCACTTGTTTTGCCAATAAAGGGGAGCATATGCTACACCTTCTGGGCATACATTGTCAGCTTACGTTTTACATGCATCATACTAAGAATGTCATAAAGACTGACCAGTTTCCTTTTTCTCAGCAAAACTGAGTAAAGGAATGTCCAAGATAATCCTTTCTCTGTGGCTCCATCATCATCAGCCCCCCCCCCTTTTTCCCATTTTTTCTATATGGGGTTGGGGTCTTGTGTTAACTATCGCCAACTCTCGATTCAGTGCCACACTCCTGCCTTCTTCAACACTCATGCCTGACTGTCACATATCTTCTTTCACACAATCCATCCATCTCTTTGCTGGGCGTTCTTGCTTCCTCTTACCTTCCTCACCAGATTGTCTTCTGCTTTTCTACACATGTGCCTAAACCACCGTAATCTGTTCTCTTTTATTTTTTCTGCAATTGGGAGCTACTTTGGCTTCTGCTCTTATGTCGTAACACAAAAAGGTTCAAAAACCAAAAACCTCCAGCCATTATAACAAATCAATAGTATCCACTTTCATCAGTGACATAAAACCAAATCCAAGAACAGGCGATAAAATGAAAACCGTTTATTTTAAGCGCTTTTCATCTACCATACAAGAGAGACTTCATCAGAAACTAAATTCAAGTTTTAAAAAGACCGCCTTTTGTATACTCAGCTGGTCTATCAAGTAGCAAAAATTTAAAGACACAGTAAATTCAGAATACAAGATTGTAGAATACTTTCAAGACATGTACTTTCTAGATTATTTGCAAACAAACACTCGCACAATGTGTCTAAATTAATAAAAAATACAAGTATAATTCTTAAGCCATAAAAATAAAAATAGCTATCAAACAGTATGTGTATAAAAACAGCTTATCACATCACAATATCCATGTAAGAAGTAAGATGAAATAAACTGGAATAAAGTAAAAATAAAAGTGGAAAATAAAAATAGATTTTAAACCAACTATCACTCGTGTTTAAATAAACCATATAAATAACACCAAAACCACTTTTTATATATGTATATTATTAAATAGCAGTGTAGTTTCTTATTTCCTAAGACTTCTTAGTCTCAGGATACTAGAAATCGAACAAGTGTCATTCAAGCCAGGCGTGTGGCAAGCAAGTCTAACCTGCCATACTAACTCCAATTCTTCCAGCTTTAATTCTGCTCTTATGTCCTCATTTCTTCATCTGTCCCGCAGTGTGCATCCTATTACCTTTCTCTCTGGCTATCTGTATGCATTTCCCTTGCCTACAAGAAGGTATTGTCTTTGCCTGGGTCTATTAAGGCTCATTCTACCAGGTCAGTTGCTACCTCCACTTCCCTTTTCCCCAAAGTATGCATTGAAGGCATCTGTGCTGCAGCTACTTGGTTGAATGTCCATATTTTCATATCTCACTATGTTGGATTTGCAGTCCAGATTTAGAGCTTCCTTTGGTTTGGCTGTCTTCTGGAATATCCTTGCATGAGACCTTCTAATATTTATGGTAGCTGGGGACTCTGTCTTATCCATTGAGGAATGGATAGAACAGCCAATGGATATGAAAGTTAAGTACTAACCATAACTATAGATCAGTGTTGTCCGCTTCCATCTTTCCTCACCACCTCTCCCTCCTTCCCCTTTCCAGGTATCTTTTTTATTGTTTCTGGAGTGATTGCACTGATTTTTCCTTGACTTGGCCATATACTCTTTAAGCTCTGTGTCAGGAACCATTGTCTTTCTGTGATATGTTTTTTTCCCTGTGTTATTAGTCTGCCAGGCTTGTTATAGGGTATGGGCAAACTCAGTCTGAGATTTTGCTATCAATAAGGGATTATGGGTAAAGGGAGGTGTCTGAGCCTTCTATCCAAAATTTGAGAGTGGCTGAAGTCAGATTCAGTAAACCATCCACTGAGGAAGGATGGAATCAGACAACATGGATCTACCATTTTGATAAGTACATAACTGTTTATGACATTTTTGGAAGGTAGGGCGTTTGGTGACTAATGTTTTTATGGTTTACTCCATCTCCACTTTTGGCTTAGTTATTGATGGGTGACTCCATGGTTGGCCATCTGTTGCTTCTCGGACAACTAATCTTTTCTCTTGGTCCCTCTGGTGTGTTGCTAGAGAAGCAATTATAGACTGGGGCAGACATGTCCTCTACAGCTGTTCTGCTGTCATGTTCAGATAGGAGACAACCACTTTTGCAATAAGGAAAGGGACTTGGAGTTGCTCCTGAACTATTCCTAAGGATCTTCTTTCAAGGTAAGGGACTGTCCTTGGACACTTTTCTTCTTAGGGATGGATACAACAAAGGGGATTAAGGTATTCAGATAGCATTAGAAACAAAAATAATACCAGAATCCAAACAAACATATATCTGATGATGTCATTTTCATTCATTCTTCAGCTGTTGGGTTTGGATCCTGTCCTTGGATCTGACTCAGTCTCTTCTTCCAGATTGTAGAACACTTGAACTCTTGAGCTCCTCCTTTTACCCACAATTCCCTACTCATCTTACATACTTCAGATCTGGTTTACCACCATAGTGTTTGGACATTGATCACAAACTGGAGTGAGTCTGAATTTTTGAGAGTTTAGCAATTCCTTATATAATTCTTATAGTTATTTTACTACTTATAATTATTATACCTTTATCTTTTCCCTCCCTTTAACCTTTTTACATAATAATTTGTAAATTTCTTTTTTAATCTTGTGTATTGTTCATTACCATAGCTGATATTCTATCTGTTTTTAGTACTTTATAGTACTCTTCCTTTATTATTGTTGGTAATTTCCATTTCTTCCCACTAACTTAAAAAAAAAATCCTAATTCTTTCTTCCTCCTAATATTTAAATAAAAATGTCTGATAAGCCTTCAGAATTTAAAAATGTGTGGCATGTGGCCACAAAATACCTAATTCAGATGCACATTCCAAGTGTGTTTACTGCTGAGGGCCAACTAATTTGGATTTGGACTGTGACATTTATAAGGGATTTGACTCCCAAACTTTGATCACAAAAATAAACTAGTACTTGGGGTCTTGCTGCCTTCTAAACTTCCAACTATGGCTTCCAGGGTTCAAACCCCTAAAAGGTTAGAGAAAAAAGGAATTTTCATCCTAAGGATTCTCATAAGAGATCTCCTGAATGGACATTAGCTTCTACTTGGGCTCTATCCTCAGAGTCACCCCTGAAACAAGCTAAAAAATCAGATCTGAGTACTTCAGATCTGAGGTCAAGATTCAACAAATTACCCTGGATCCAGTCTCCTCAATTACTGTCAGAGCTGATTAACTCTTGGCTATTATAGCCTTTTTTGGAGCAGTCTCTATGTCATCACTCAAGACCTTTGTCCACAGCCTCATCCATTCAGTCTTCTAGTAGCCTATCCGAAGCAGATGTGGACAGGATGATGAAGTTCCTCAGGACACAGAAATAAATGGGAGATGTTCTTCATGTTTCCCTGTTGCAGTCATCACATTTGGGTTATCTGTCTGCAGGTAGCCCTCAGCCGGCCTGAATACCAGAGTCTTGGATTCCTGTGTCAGATGCTGTCTCTTCTTCCATGACATCAGGTCGTCAGGGGTATAAAACATGCAGCCGACACCATTACCTCAATCTTTCTTGCCGCGCAGTGCCCGAAGCAGAAGCAGTTCGCAAGTGCCGGTCGGCCGACTCCTTTTTCTTGCTCCTAACTGATGGCAGTAAATGTTAGCAATTGTCTCACCTGTGGAAAGCAAATACCTCTTAAAGATTGAAGAAAAAATGTGATGGCAGGAGGAACGCTGATAGACAATTCAGGAAACCACAAGTCAATAGCGTATAAAAGTTTAATATCCGCTTTCGTCACAACTTCATCAGAATACAATGAGAACAAAACCAGGTAGTTTAAATACACCAATCAATTAATGCCCAATTAACTTAAATAAAATGTATAATATTAAAAAATTAATTAAACATTAAATAAAGACATTAAATCTATATCTTTAGAAACAGTTAATTTACGATGTTTTAAAAAAACACTTCAAATTAATAGCTTCATTAAGTCCTGGTGAAATGTCAGATTTTAATCTGACTTGCCAAAGGGTTTCCCGCTGTTCAATGTAATTCTTAAAATCCCCAGCCCTCTTGTCAGATTTACAAATCTCTAAAACAGAGAACAAAATTTTTTAAAAACTGAACATGTTAGAGTGTTTATATAAGGCGTTGTTGGAATCCTTACTTTTAATAGCATATAAATGTTCTTTAATGCGAGTGCCTAAAGTTCTCGTAGTCATCCCTACATAGAAGGCAGGACAAGTAGAATACATACTGATGTATACAACCCCACAACTATTACAATCAACAAATTCAGATACTTCTATAATTTTTTCTGAAGTAATAATGTTGATGTAAGGACCTTCAGATATGTAACGACAAATGTTACAATGCTGACACCGAAACATGCCCTTCTTTCTTCTCGTCACTGAGAAGTCATTTTGGACATGACATTCTAAAATACTCTTAAGAGTGTTGTTTTTACGAAACACAAATCTGGGTTTAGTCCCAACAACCTCAATGATGTCTGGATTACCCTGAATAACCTTCCAATTGTTCTCAAGAATAACCTTAATTTTATAAATGTCGCTACTCATATCGAGAGAACAAAAATTGTCACCACTAATGTCATTGTGTGTACGTGCTCTAAGAGTATTATGAATGTTACAAGACCAATGAAGAAGAGGAGGAAAGTGTGTAAAACGTTTATCGTAAACTTCATTACCAATATCAAGTAAAAATCTTTCATCATAGCCTCTATGTATAAACAAAGAGGCAATAAAATGAAATTCCTGTATTAAAATCTCTTCCTTAGTAGTCATTCGGCTTGCTCTGATGTACTGTCCTCTAGGAATGTTTTTTGTAACATGTTTAGGATGTCCGCTACAGTTATGTAAATATCCGTTAGTGAAGGTCTCTTTTCTGTGAATTCTGCTGTGAAATTTTTGGTCATTAATGTCCCACCAAATGTGGGTGTCTAAAAAATTAACACTTAACCCAACATCACCTAATGTAAACTTAAGATAGCTGGAAAAAGAATTAACATGACCAATTAAAGTCTGAACAGTATCATGACTACCCTCAATGATGAAAATCAAATCATCGATAAATCTACAAAAAAAGATGATGTTAAATTTCTCCTTTAGAATGGGAATAAACTCAAGCTCCCACCATGCCATGACAAGATTAGCATAGGCGGGGGCTGCTGGAGACCCCATGGCCACACCACGTTTTTGCTTGTAATATCTGCTGTTGAACAAGAATAAATTATTTTCTAAAATAATATCTAAAAACCTACAAATCAAAGAAATAATGGAGTTGTTGAAAAGCTTCCTTTTAACCAAATAGCTACGAACAGAATCAACACCCTCCTCATGGGGAATACATGTATACAATGAAATAACGTCCATTGTAAAGATGATGTGTTTTACGGGATCAAACTGTTGCTCTTCAGAAAAAACTCTCATTTTTTCTAAAAAATGCCAAGAATCTCTAATGAAAGACAAATTGTCATTCAATAATGGCCCCAACACAGCATCAATAATGAGTGAAATTCCCTCAGTGATGGAATGTGGGGAAGAAACTATAGGACGTAAGGGTGGATTCAGCAAGTCCTTGTGGGTTTTTGGAATCCCAAATATGACTCCTATTTTAGGTTGTTCCACAAGACAGAAATTATATAAACTTAAACTAATTTCACCAGACATAAGAGCATCATACAAATGTGAGTGTACTGTCCGAAAGCATTTTAAAATGTCATAAAAAGCAATAGGTTCGTATTCACAAGAGTTGTCTAACATTTTTTGCATGTTACACTTGTAACGTTCATAATCCATAATAACAATGTTAGAACCCTTGTCGCTTTTCATAAATCTAAGTTGCCCCGTAAGGGCTTTTAAATTTCTTAAGGCTTTCCTTTCTTGAAAAGACAAGTTGTCACAAACATAATTGTTTGTTTTAAATAAATTGTCAATTACTTTAATACATAAATCTTCATAAGTTTTAATAGTATAATGAAGATTAGGAGCATAACAAGAAGGCCTACTAATAATATTGCTAGCATCAGGTAAATCGTGCATTAAATAAGAAAGATTTAATCTTCTAGTGAACTTCTTTATGTCAATAATGGTTTTGCCATAATTTGCCCTGTGACTAGGAATAAAATTAAGACCAGATTTTAAAACAGTCAATTCAAAATTTGTGAACGAATGTTCAGATAGATTAATAATGCCAAAACTGTCAAGTTGACCAGTTAAGCTTCGTCCCCCAATGAATTCGAGCCCAAAAAAGTCCGACTTCTAGTTAAAACTGAGCTTTTTGTGTTATTAATGAGATGATTTTTCTTACTAGCACAAGGCTCAGTAGAAGTAGATAAAGGTTTTCTTTTGTTACCTTTATTGGTGCCCAAACACTCAGTGAGACTGTCAGCAACTGCAACATCCTCTTTGCTGACAGTAGGATGTTTATTTGGAGATCTATCATGTAAAATGTCTGCAAATGAAGAAGAAGAAGGTGCCAAAGGCGGAAAAGCCACATCATAATCGCTGTGGCCACTTTTAAGCGCATTGGTGACGGTGTTTGAACTGCCGTGATGAATTTTGGAAGCAGTGCCAAAATAGCTGCGTTTTTTAACAAAAGTAGCACCTTGTCCTTGATTATCATAATTACGCTGATTCGGAGCATAATGGTTATAAGCAGTCTTGTTGTTATAAGATACAATGTCTCTTTCTAATTTAGACTGTTTCCTGCTCATGACGTCTTTAGAATGTTGAGACAGTTCTTTAGTTAAAAATGAAAATAATGCATTAAATGCATCCCCAGAAAGTTGACATCTGGTAGAAGTCTCTATTTCTATAATGTCGTTCATTATCAGACTCATTTTATCGATGTTATTGTCAATTAATAATTGTAAAAAACGAAGTCCAGCTTCATTAAAAAAGGCAACCAATGAATCAAACATCGGATGTCCCAAATTGACACCATTGGGGCACTTAAAAAAACGTAAGCCCTTAGGTACAACACCAAGTTCAATGCACTTTGCAAAATAACAATTCTCTAAATCTAAAGACTTATACCTTTTGAGGAGTTTTAAAAGAAGGTCTCGTTGGCTGTTCAGTTGACCATTATTAATCTCCAAAGGGCCCCGGTTAACAACGTTGAAAGGATTATTATCCCGGTTAAGTAAAAAAGCACAACTAGTGTTGTCGGAACCGCCGGGGTAAGTAGAAGAACGTTGTTTCTTAGTTGCGCACCCAATGTCAGGATGTAAAGGACTTCCCAAATCAATAACTGTTTGTAGTTCATCACAAGCCCCGACTGGGCTAGATACTTGAATTGAATTATCCGAACTACTGGCCTTCGCCACCAAGAACTTCATGAATTTTGAATGTCAAGCAATGTTGAAATAAGTAAACTGTTAATTTTGTCAGTTCCCTATGTTGGTGTGGAATGCACTGATAAATTCAACAAGGTATCATCTGCAACCTCTGCCATATTTTTTTCTCTGTTTTAGAGATTTGTAAATCTGACAAGAGGGCTGGGGATTTTAAGAATTACATTGAACAGCGGGAAACCCTTTGGCAAGTCAAATTAAAATCTGACATCTCACCAGGACTTAATGAAGCTATTAATTTGAAGTGTTTTTTAAAACATCGTAAATTAACTGTTTCCAAAGATATAGATTTAATGTCTTTATTTAATGTTTAATTAATTTTTTAACATTATACATTTTATTTAAGTTAACTGGGCATTAATTGATTGGTGTGTTTAAACTACCTGGTTTTGTTCTCATTGTATTCTGATGAAGTTGTGACGAAAGCGGATATTAAACTTTTATACGCTATTGACTTGTGGTTTCCTGAATTGTCTATCAGCGTTCCTCCTGCCATCACATTTTTTCTTCAGTTTTTGGTGTGTTTGGCGTCTTTATTTGGTTTTTACCTCTTAAAGATTTTCATTCGTACTGCATTCCTTGCTTAGGCCCAGACCACAACCTTCCTCGCTGTCAGTTTTCTGCCTTGTTCAACCCCTGAACTATTTGCCGTCGGTCTGTATTTGCAGCTAATTATTTTGGTACTCGGTATAACTATCCAGAAATGGCTTCGGTAAGCCATCCGACTACTGATATTTTGAAAAAAAATGTAAGGATAAAGACCGAGACAGACCACATAGGTCCAAAACTGCCAACGACGCTTCTGTTAAGATAGTCACCAGTTCGCCGGTACTCAGTGAGGTGCTTTCGCAGCCCCCTGATACCCACTACTTCAGATTCACAAACCACTATTGAGACCAATTCGGAGTCTGGTATGCTGCGAAATGCTTCTTCAATTATGGAACCTGTGGATGTCTCTACCTTGGATGGGTCCGGAGCCACTGTGCAGGCACCAGCTTCTGAGGGTGCATCCAGGCCTACAGACTTGCATTTTAAACCAATGCCATCTTCTTCATCCAGGCCTAAAACTTGACCCACGCCTAGAAAACCGATGTCCAAACCGCATGGTCAGGCCCATATACCTAAAAAACAAATGCTTAGAATGGCTGAAGACCTTGTTACTTTAATCAGGGGAAGCCAGCCTTCCCCCTCTAAGAGACCTAGAACTAATTTTCCTTCTAATCAGGATTCTGATATTTCTATTTCTTCTGATTACCAGGATTTGCCCTTATCTACCTATGAGGATTCTGATGCAGAGGATTCCATTCCCTCTGCTTCCCCTCCAGAAGATTTTTCTTTTGGTGAAACCCTGCACACTCTTAAGGAGCATTTCCACTGGGAAAGCCAGGATTACTCTAACTCCAAAAAGAGGCTTAGGGAATTCTTACTCCTTCATCAACATAGGCCTTTAGCTATCCCTCCTGTTCTGGACATTGTAGATTATGCTTTCTTGGAATCTAGCCTGTCCCCAGACACTTTACCTCCAGCTCCCAGAAAACCTAACAGGTATTACAGAGTACCTGACTCTCACAAGGTTCTCTTCAAGAATCCTACTGCAGATCCAGAGACCATTTGCCAAGGACCAAAGGACATTAAGGCTACTGTTGCCAAAAATCCTACCCCTTCTGATAGAGATTCTAGAGCTTTGGACAGATGGAGTAAGAAGGTATACACTTCTACTACTTTGGCCATTAAGGCTTTAAATTGCCATTTTCATATGTTAATGTACCAGCAGCATATTATGGGACTACTTAAACAGAAAATGATGTTGATTCCTGACTGTGCTGAACACAAAGAATTACTATATTTAATGCATTCTGCTGAACAAGTTGGTAAACATACTTTGCAATGTGGTTTTGACTCTTTAGAAGCATCTTACGGGGCTGCTGTCACTGGGTCTGTGTCTTAGAAGGCATGCTTGGCTTAAGGAGCAAAACTTACCAGATTATGCTAAAGCTAAATTACTGGATGCTCCCTTAAACCAAGACCACCTGTTTGGCAACAAAGCAGAAGAAGTCCTCAAAAAGATGGAAGAAAAAACTAAATCTATGCAAACTGTTAAAGATTTCCTCTAAGTACAGCCTCCTAGATTTAGTAGGCATTGGCCTTCAAATAATTGGTCCTTTCCAGTCTCTTCCAGGCTGCCTCAGTCCAAACCCAGGAGCAGCAGACCACCTAGGTTACAGTCTCAGGCTACGCACAGGCCTAAGCAGTGGGGGGCTTCCACTTCCAAAGCAGGAAGTAGTAAGACTCCCCCCTATGGAAAAATGGCACAATGATGTAACCTTAAACCTTCCAAGCCCTGCTCAACTGCCTGCTCCCTTAGGAGGAAAGCTCGCCCTGCATGCAAAAACTGGGAACTCATTACTCAGGACAAATGGGTTTTAAATATAGTTTTCCAAGGATACGGATTCCACTTCCACACCCTACCAATCCCAAACGGTTGGCCAGACCTACCCCCAAATCAGTGGGCAGAGGGTCAACAGCAGGTTCTCTTTCTTCTAAGTATCAGGGCTATTCAACCTGTCCCAGCAGAAGAAAGGGGTCAAGGTTTTTGTTCAAGACTTTTCCTGGTACCCCGAAAAGACAGCTACTGGCATCCTATCATGGAACTCTCTATTCTAAACACCTTTTTGGTAATCCCAAAATTCAAAATGGTAACACTTCAACAGCTGCTTCCTGTGCTAGGCAAAGATGCCTGGTTAGCACCCTCAGCTTCAAACCCTGAACCTTGCAGCCTGGATAATTCATTGAGCTCTCCAGTAGCATCCCTCAGTAAACAGGTGCTAGATGTCATTCTGGAGGCAAGGAGTCCTTGTACTAGAAAAACTTATGCAGCAAAGTGGAAAAGATACTGTTCCTGGAGCCAGACTCAGGAGATGGGTACAACGGTGCCCATATTACCCCATATTCTTCAATATTTAACAGAAATGCTGCACAAGGGCCTATCCTTCTCATCAATTAAAATTTATGCCTCTGCCATTTCAGCACATTGTAATACTGAACCCTCCCCTCTTCTCTCACCCCCTGCTAAAGCAATTCCTCAGCGGGGCCAAAATTTTAAGACCCCCCCAGGCGAGCCCCTACCCCAGCCTGGGACCTTAAATTTGTATTGGAAAAGCTCACTCCCCTCCATTTGAACCAGCTGCAACTGCAGAGTTGAAATTCCTTTCTTGGAAAACAGCCTTCCTTCTAGCCATCACTTCAGCAAGAAGAGTGTCTGAATTACAGGCCCTCATGGCAGTGGAGCCCTTCATTATCTTTCATGCAGACAAGTTTCCCTCAGGAACAATCCTTCCTTTATGCCCAAGGTGGTGTCTAGTGTGGCCCTAAATCAGTCCATTCATTTGCCTACCTTTTTCCCGAATCCACAAAACAAAGGAGAACGAATACTACATTCTTTGGATGTGCACAGACAACTTAGATTTTATTTGGACAGGACTAAGCCTCTCAGAAAATCTGAACAGCTGCTAGTTGGCTTTGCTGCAGAGGCAGAGGGGAAGGCCATTTCAAAGCAAACCATTTCTAAATGAATAGCCCATTGCATTAATTTCTGCTATAAGCACAATGGAAAACCTACCCCACAGGGGATAAGATCCCATTCCACCAGGGCTGCATCTACCTCTACAGCCTTTCTCAGTGGAGTCCCTACCAGGGACATCCTAGAAGCTGCTACCTGGAGCTCTGTACATACCTTCACCAAGCATTACCACATGCCTATTTTTTCTAAATCCATAGCTGGTTTTGCCACTGCAGTCTTGCAGGGCTTAATAGCTGGTCCTAATGCTCTCTAACTTCCTCCTCCCTTCTTTAGCTTTGGGAATAAATACAAATGTGATGACTGCAACAGTGAAACACGAAGAACATAGTACAGTTGTGTACACTTACCATAAATGTAGATGTTCGAGTGTATTCACTGTTGCAGTCAATGTTACCCTCCCTCCAGCCCCCTGACTTCTCTTGGTTCTACCTTTCCTTCTTGTTTGGTGTATTTAAGCTTTCTGGTGTATTTGCTTTTTGATGGAGGTGTATCATAACATATAATTGCTTCCCATTGTGAGGGCACCTGACATCTGGGGCAAGAAAAACTGATGTAATGGTGTCTGCTGCATGTTTTATACCCCTGACAACCTGACGTCATGGAAGAAGAGACAGCATCTGACGCAGGAATCCAAGACTCTGGTATTCAGGCTGGCTAAGGGCTACCTGCAGGCAGATAACCCAAATGTGATGACTGCAACAGTGAATCCACTCGAACATCTACATTTATGGTAAGTGAACACAACTGTACTTTCTTCTAGTTCCGACCCCATAGAGTCCAGAGACCCTTATAAGTACTACACCTATAATATTAGATCCTTCTCCAATTCAAACTTCAGTTTTGGAGCCATTGGATCTGAAAGCCCTGGAGTCATCTGTCTTGAATCTGAAGATGTTGGCAGCTTCGACTCAGAGGGTGTCTCTGAGCTTTCTGGCCTGGAGTACTTTGGAGACGGACAACTCTACGAGCTGTAGTATTGGCTCAGGCTGTGGGGTGTTAGATTCATCCCTGAAGTTGTGAGAGCTGTCACTACCCCTCAGGGATTCAGCACTAGACAATTTGGCTCTGGCTCCCTCCTCTGGTAGTTTGAAAAATATATTACAATTTTATATTATTCATTTATTTTCTTTATTTATTAATATTTAACATCATTTGTATGGCCAAGTTTTTATGGTAAAGGATACAGTTTAAGTTTTTATAAGTACATTTAAGATGAGCACTTTAAGGAAGTTTTTATGGTCTGTACTGACACACCTTCAAATCAGTTGATTGTATTGGTTAGTTTTTTCATGAGATCTGTAGGCATTTTGTTTAAAATGATGGAGTGTGGTTGTTTTCTTATGTTTCTGAAGAAGTTCTGGTTTATAATTAAATAGACTGAAAGCACTAAACCTCCTACTCTGGATTCTCTGTTCCCCACCTGTCTCAGTTTTTGGAAGAGTTTATGCACAAGGATAACTGGGTGTGCTCGATAGATCTTCAGGATGCATACTATCACATAAAAATGAACAGATGATGCAGAGATGTGTACAATTCCAGCTTGGAGCCAGTCATTACTAATTCAGAGCACAGCCCACAGGATGTTTACCAAGTGCATGGCAGTAGTAGTAGCTCACATGAGACTGCAGGGATTCTGGGTGTTGCCATATTTGGATGACTGGCTCCTAACCGATGTGACCAAGCATCAACTAATTCAAGCATTGGACTACTTACTCCAGCTGTGCTCTCATCTGGGGATTTCTGTCAATTATAACAATTCTCAGCTCAATCCAACTCAGAATCCGGAACCAGAATTCATCAGTGCTCTGTTCACTCAAGTAGCTTCTCTCCCTCTGTCTTGAATTCAAGCAATTCAGTTCCAAGTCAAAAAGATAATGCAGCGTTTTTCTCTTCCAGCCCATCTGATACTCCAGGCATTGGGATCCATATCAGCTGCAATCACTCTGGTACCACTGGCAAGGTACCATATGAGAATCCTTCAGTGGAGACACACAACTCAATATCTTCTCCAACAACCATTATCCGGTCAAGTAAAAAAAAACCAAGCTTGCAAAACTTACCATCTATTGTGGATACATTCCAATCAAATACAAGAAGACCGTTCCTTTGTTCTCCCTCAACCCAAGGCCACAGTGACCACAGATGCCTCTCAGATTGGGTGGGGAGGCATTTCTTAGGAACAACAGCCCAAGGCACATGGTCCCCGGAATAGGCCTACAGACATATCAATGTCTTGGAGATGTCCTCCTAGCACTGCATGCCTTCCAGGACACACTCCCAACCAAAACTATTGTAATTCAGATGCACAATAAGTCAGTGATCTGGTTATCAACAAACAAAGGGGATCTTACCCTGTTTGTTGAGAAGCTATGGCAATGAGTGATTTCATCCAATTGCTTTCTGATAGCAATGCACATCCTGAGGAAGTCCAGTAATTGCAGACAAGTTAAGCAGGTCTACTCTAATGCCTCATGAGTTATCTCTCAACATGAAGGTGGCAGAGAGGATTTTCTATTGATGGGGCCAACCATGCTGCAATCTTTTTGCATCTCTCCTCAACAAGTGCAGCAGGTTGTTTGCCCTGATCCCCCCAGTGGGGGAGTCCCCGAGGGATGCTCTACTTCACTCTTGGTACTCCAGTCTCCTTTACATTTACCTCTCATTACCCCTCATTCCCAAATTTCTCCAGAAAGCATTTCAATTGAAAAGCAATTATCCTCATTGCCCCTTACTGGCCTCATTAGATCTGTTTTCCCTTCCTTTGGCCTCATCTTCTACATCCACCATGGATTCTGGATCTAACTCCAGACCTACTGTCTCACCTGACAGACATGACTCATCCAGATATTTCAGGCCTCAAGTTGACTGCATGGTTTCTCCATTTCTGTTGATTGCTAGACAGACCCAGGCTCTCCTCTCCTGTCCATCACATTCTATCATCATAAAGCTTTCACTAGAAAAGTTTACATAAGTGAATGGAAAAGATTGGTATTTTGGGCATGTAAAAATAATTTAGATCCATTTTCAGCACTGATGTCTAAGGTTCTTGACTTTTTGGCTATGATTTGTAATGAAGGAATTAGCTCCTCAACTGTCAGAGTACAATTAGCAGCCATTTCAAACCTTCATATAGAAGTAAAGAACTCGACCTTAGCTTTCCCCAAGCTTTGCAAAACCTTTCTAACAGGAACATATTTACTTTAGACCTCCTCTAAAGGATCTTACTCCTCCTTGGGATTTAAATGTTGTTCTTCGGGTCTTAACCTAACCCCCTTTGAACCATCAGCTCAGTCCGAACTAAAATTTTTGACCTGGAAGACTTTTTTTTTTTTTTAGTTCCTATTACTTCTGCCAGAAGAGTGAACTTCAGGCTCTTTCTTCTAAACCTCCTTATTTAATTTTTTACAAGGTTAGAGTATCGATGCAGACCAATCCTTCCTTTCTACCTAAGATGGTGTCAGAATCTAATATTAATCGGGTTATTAACCTTCCAGTCTTAACAAAATTCTCAAAGGAGAATATATGTTGCACCTTTTAGATGTTCACAGATGGTTTTGTTTCTGCATTCATAGAACCAAAGGTTTGAGGAAATCCGAACAATTATTTGTTTTGTTTTCTGAATCAAAATTAGACAAATCAGTTTCTAAAGTGACTTTGGCCACATGGTTGACTGATTGTATTACTTTTGTGTATAAAAAAGTGTGTCTGTCTACCAAAACCACCAAACGCCATTTCCACCAGGTCTATGGCTACTTCTTCAGCCTTTTTGTCTAGAACTTCCTGGGATGATATTTGTGCATCTGCAACTTGGGCTAATCCTCATACTTTTATTGCTCATTACAAATTGGATCTGGTCTCAAGGGGAAGATTAGCCTTTGGCTCCGCTGTGCACAGGAATATCCTTCCTTAGACTCCTCCCATGATTTAGGTAGATGGAAAGATCGAAGGATACTGGAGGAAACTTTGTTCCTAGTTTGAACCCAAGATTCTTTTCTTTCTTTCTTTTCCATTGCACTGTGTAGGCATTTGGGCAGCAAACTAGATTTGAGGTATGTAAGGTGACTATAGCATTTAAAGGGAGGAGCTCGAGAATTCAAGTGTTCTGTTATCTGGAAGAAGCGGCTGTCAGATTCGAGATTTGGATCCAAACCCAACAGATGAGGAAGAATGAAAATGAACAACATAGATGGAACATTTTGGTGAGTACATAACCTTTTCTTTTTTCTGCTGATTTCATTCTTTTTGCAACTGTTCCTCCTATGTGAACAGTCTTGGAAGATACCATATTCCACCCATTATTTTGACATTCAGCCATGTATTTTACACAAGTCTAGTAATATATATATATATATATATATACACACACACACACACATATATATATATACATATATATATATATATATATATATATATATATATATATATATATATACACACACACACATATATATATATATATATATATATATATGGGTCTATATGACTTGGTCGACAGTTCATATGATCGACTGTTTATTTGGTCGACAGTTCATTTGATCGACAAGCATTTGCCCCCTTCCCCAATGTTGTGTGACCCTGGAGTTAATATATATAGTTAGGGGGGGTGTGGGGGGCACAGCCCCCCACCTTGGGGGGTGTGGGGGGGCGAAGCCCCCCACCTAAAATGCTTGTCGATCAAATGAACTGTCAACCAAATAAACAGTCGATCATATGAACTGTCGACCAAGTCATATAGACCCATATATATATATATATATACACACACACACACACACAGTCCCAGACATGCAATTTCCTATTCTTCTGGTTGTTTTAATGATGCTGCCTGAAACACTTAAGCTGGAGTCATTGTTTAAGAAACTATGTCTACCTATATTCTCAGAATATCTCAGAATGTGTCAAAGCTGAGCTGTTCTGATTTTCTAGGTAAACTGTGTTGTTTGGCCTAACTCTGCTAAGATCCATACAAAGATTAATGACAGTATAGTGTTAATGACTAAGGGGTTTCCTGTTTTCTGTCTTCCTTTTACTCTGTTTTATATGCTTTCAGCAAGCTGGAATTTAAACTAAGCTTTCAAGCATGAAATACAATTTTTAAATATTTTTCCAATAAAGAAACAGAAAATAACAAAATATTTCCAAAATAGTTCATATCATATAAATAATTAAATTTTACTTTCCTTTTCAAGCAGTGACACAGTTGACTAGATATTGTGATGATGTGAGGTATTGCCAGCTATGCCAGGAGAAAAGTAGAGCAGTGGATGTGTGCCATATGCCAGCATAGGTAGCTGGAGTTTTGTAAAGAATTATATCAAACTGATTTGTTCAGGTGTTTGTGTTGAAAATGTATTTGTAAAGCTGCTTGTGGTAAAAATGTACCAACAGTGGGTCTTGCTGGACAGAAAAGAAATACACCTGTATATCAGACTGTATTGTAACTGTTGAAATTAATATCATTAGGATACTGGTAGAGAAGAGGTTAATCTCAGTCCAGCTAACTTTGAAAAATAGTCTGAAATTAAATTACCTGGTTTAGGCCATAATGATTGTATCTTACAGTTCTGATTGCAGCCAGAGACAAAATGTCTGTGAAAATCAGGATTAGTAATCCTGCTGTATTTTCCTTATGGATGAACTAATTGCTACACTGGAAGGAAATAGTTTTATAGCTTCCAGATGCTGTAAGTCATCCTAGCAAAGTTTTGTATGTGTGTGTGTGTGTGTGTGTGTGTGTATGACACATATGTGCTAGATTCTGGCTCAGTTTCTAGTAAAGGGGGTAGTATGGGAACCAGAGTCAGATGACCAGATGTATGTGATGTCATTCTGTAATCCAGAACTGAAATTATATATTAATACTAGATGAGACAGAAGTCTCAAGGCAGTCTGTTTTTGAAACCTGACAAAGAAGGATTACTCACCCACTTCATCTTGCCTTGCTTTAGTAAGTAACCAGGGAATAGTAATTCTTTAGATCAGTCAGGAAGATATAGTGAGAGTAGTTAAGTACTATTTTTCTGTATCTGTGTGAATCTATCCATCTGTGTTATTTTTATTTTTTTCCCTGAAACTCTGGTGTTTATTGTAAATAGATATTTAGTAGTTTCATATTTTATTTATTATTAAATATATTTAAACTTTTCATTGTGGCTGGTCTTTTAGAGAATATTTTAACCTTTGAGAGTACTTACATTTATTTAGTGACAATGTGGCCGCTTCTGAAAGCCTTTCTGCATTAGTCAAACACTACCATTGGTATTAGTATTAATTTTACCAAGTATAATTGGATACCCTGGTAAGAGCCTTAGAGTAGCTGGCCTTTGAGAGATCTGGTGGCAGAATCTACCTTATAGTCTGGGCAGAGGGGGTCATACCTGGTAAATCTGTGCCAACCTTTCCCAGGTGTGTGTGTAAAAGTCAAATCTCAGAATATGTGTGTCAACTACTTGGAGCAAGGACATAAAGCACTGGTTTCACAGAGAAGGTGGTGGAGGACTTGGCTTGGAACACTCAGCTGAGGACTCAGTTCTGCAGTTGTCAGTGGGGAGTCTTATTTGGGGCCTGGAGAGAGAGTGGGAAACCCAGTCCCAGGATGGAGTGTGTTCCCTGTGTGCTCTTAAAGGAAATTGTGCTGGGTGCAAAGAGCTGCATCTGGAAATACTGTGTGTATCTATCTCTGTTCCAGGTGAATGTCCCTCACCAGTGTCAGTGGTGAAGACTGAGACTTCTTGATTACTGGCCCAGATCAAAGGTGTCACAATTGTATTTCTCCAGCTACAAATTTTCTCAATGTTTAGAACTCTACTCTTTCCCATTTATTCTCATTGTAATAATAGGATTTCTCTTTGGCCCATTAACAGTGGCTAAATGTATGAATTCTTTAAAATTTGGTGTCAATTTACTTTTTCAGTTCTTAGTAAGTATCTTTTACGTGACTGCAACTAAAGACCACAGTGGGGAATATGGGGTGTATTCTGTTTTAATATATGATAGAATTGGAGGATTACACAAAAAGAAGTTATGTCTTACCATAATGTTTCATCTGTGCTGTTGATCTTCATTCATTACTGATGGGTTATCCATTCCATCCTCAGAACTGAGCCAGCCATATATCAAGCTCGCAGCAGCCAAAAACTCTCAAGCCAAGGTCCTACCCAGAATGCTCTGCTCCCTGTTACCTCAGATTGAGTTTGCAAGTTGATAGACAAAAGTAGAGGCTACCTCTGGTCATAACAGACCTACAATAAAGGAGTATATGCGATCAACCAGGAACCACCAGAGGGGGATGGAGGGTGGGAAGTAATGAATGAAAATCAACAACACAGATGGAATGTTATTGTAAGATATAACTTCTTTATCTGATGTTGTTAATCTTCGTTCATTCCTTACTGATGGGACAGAGTCCCCAGCTACCTGTATCCCTGGGTGGCCCTCATGGAAGGACATTCCTGAGCACCATGGAGCCAAAGGAAGCTCTACCTCTGGAGGTCAAATCCAATTTGTATGAAGAATAAAGGTATGAGGTTTGGCCCAAGTTGCAGCTGAGCAGATATCATTGAGAGACACCTTAGCATGAAAAGTTGCTGAAGTTGTCATAGACCTTGTAGAATCTGCTTTCACTCTGTGAGGCAAGGTGACATTGTTCTTGTTGTAGATAAAGGTAATGCAATTTCTCAACCATGAAGCCAATGTAACGTTTGAGACCAGATGACCCAGTCTTGGTCCAGAAAAGGCGAAATAGTTGGTTTGATTTATGGATAGATTTTGTTCTGTCCAGATAAAATTGTATTTGCCTATGAACATCCAAGGAGTGCAGGCAATACTTTCTCCTGTTAGAGTTGTTAGGAAAAAATATTGGAAGGTCAATAGATAGGTTGGTAGACCGCTCTGACACCACTTTTGGCAAAAAGGAGGAATTAGTTCTCAGTGATACCCTATCTTTATGGAAGATAAGATAGGGAGTTTTGATGCATAAGACTTGAAGTTTGGACAAGCATCTGGCTGATGTGATTGCAATTAGAAATAAAGTTTTCCAGGAGAGACATTTTAAATCACATGAAGAAGCAGATTCAAAGGGGAGGGCTGTTAGGGCTTGTAGGACCAAGGCCAAATTTCAAGGTTGTACTGGTTCTCTAAAGGGAGGTTTTAGGTGGAGAGCCCCCTTCAAGAAAGTTTTACAGACTCTATGTGACATAAGCGAAGAAGCCTGAAAACCAATGCGGAAATTCAAAATGGCAGCTAAATGCACACGAATAGTAGAGGCTGACACCCCAGAGTGGAAAAGGTGTGATAACTCATTCACTCTGGAGCAGCTCAGAAAAAGCTGCCTGCTTAATTCCACCATAGGAACAAAAGTGCAGCCTGAGCACATTTTCAGAAAATCCATTTGTAATACCATACAGAAAACAAATGTTCATAACTCTCTAACTATAAGAGCTAGACAAAAACTGTAAACATAAAAGTTGTTCAGCAGACACTGACCTTTCCACCAGTGTAAATGTTGATAGTGCATATCAAAGTCATTATTACATATTTGACAAGAAAAATTGATATTTTGCATATTTTTTACCTTTTTGGAAAAGCAAAGCACAATATCTTGGTCAATGTACCATGCAGATCCATACAATTTGAATTTAATTTGTTAGTATGAATGTCAACTTTAGAATGATACCTTAACCATTACTGTGTGATGCTCCTTTCTCGAGATATTCACAGAAATATGATTAATATAATATTTCTCATAATTGATAAATAAACAGAGAGTAATATCTCATCGCATGTAACAGACAGAGCCTACATATCAGTGTAGAAGTTGTACATCTAAATGTTAGCTTCAAAATGATGCATCATTTGTGTGATTACCATGCTCCCTTGCAAAGATGTGGTCATAATAATGAGAAGTATTGGAAATGTATAATTTTCATAATCGTACAAGACTAAACACACTGTGATATCTGTACATGTGTACAGTGCACAGACACAGTTCTTTTACCATGTTGTAAGGAGTAACACTGTCTTCAAAATGAGGTATTACTTGGCACACTGACATGCTCCCTTGCAAAGTTATTTACCAAATTATGAAAGAATCATACTTTCCATAACCTAATTCCAAACAAACTTTGATATCTGCACATGTCCAACATACAGGCACAATTATTTTACCATGTTGGAACCAGCAATACTGTCTTCAAAATGAGGTATTACTTGGCACATTCAGATGCTCCCTTGCAAAGTTATCTACCAAAATATGAAAAAAAAATCATAATTTCCATAACCTAAGTCCAAAACAAACTTTGATATCTGCACATGAGTACAACATACAGGTACCATTCTTTTACCATGTTAGAACTATAAATACTGTTTTCAAAATGAGATATTACTTAGCACATTCAGATGCTCCCTTGCAAAGCTATTTACCAAAATATGAAAAAAAATCATAATTTCCATAACCTAAGTCCGACACAAACTTTGATATCTGCACATATGTCCAACATACAGGCACAATTCTTGTACCGTGTTGGAACCAGCAATACTGTCTTCAAAATGAGGTATTAGCTAGCACATTCACATATGCCTTTGTAAAGTTATTTACCAAAATATGAAAAAAATAATAATAATTTCGATAACCTAAGTCCGAAACAAACTGATATCTGCACACGAGTACAACATGCAGGCACCATTCTTTTCCCATGTTGGAACTATCGATACTGTTTTCAAAATGAGATATTACTTACCACATTCGGATGCTCCCTTGCAAAGTTATTTACCAAAATATGAAAAAAATCATAATTTCCATAACCTAAGTCCGAAACAAACTGATATCTGCACACAAGTACAACATGCAGGCACCATTCTTTTCCCATGTTAGAACTATCAATACTGTTTTCAAAATGAGGTATTACGTATCACATTCAGATGCTGTCATGCAAAGTTATTGACCAAAATATGAAAAAAAAATCATAATTTCCATAAAATCATAATTTACATAACCCAAGTCCGAAACAAACTTTGATATCTGCACATGTGTGCAACATACAGACAATTCTTTTACCATGTTGGAGCTGTCAATACTGTTTTCAAAATGAGGTGGTATTTGGCACACTGACATGCTCCCTTGCAAATTTATTTACCAAACTATAAAAAAAAAATCATAATTTCCATCAACTAAGTCCTAACAAAACTGATACATGTAAATGTGTACAGCATTCAGAAACAGTTGTTTTACCATGTAGACACATATGATTCTAAATATGCACATTCCTGGTGTAGCCAACATACTGCTGAATGGGTACATGTAAAGAGAAAAAGCAAGGTAAGGTCCGCCACTTCACTAATGAACCTAGGACAGGCATGGGATAGTGGCAGGCAAGGTCATTTCATCTGTCCAATAGCTGTGCTGGATACCCACTCAGACAGCCGATAACACTGCAGTCTCACGACCTCCTTCAGTGTCAGCAGTCTGCCTTACCTATGCCTTTTCTCTTTACATGTGTCCATTCAGCAATGGACCTAAGGGATCAATTTCTGTATTAGTAAGCCCTTCCTGTCATCTAAACTCTACACATGCCTGATAAAAGCAGACTAAAAAAAGTATTGCAGGATGGTCACTGTCATATTAGATTGTACGTAGTAGCACTCTCCTGAAACAGTTGTTCTTTCTCAGAATCCTCACCAGCTCTTTACCACAGTTATTTGCCAAATTCAGAGAAATATGTTTTACACAACACATTTCATAATAGTGTTTTACTTACTACACTGGTCCTACTTGGTCATGGGTGTTTTCC